>NW_027592891.1:0-43176 GCF_964213995.1 Mustelus asterias
AGTGGGCGGAGAGAGAGTGAGAGTGGGCGGGAGAGAGAGAGAGAGTGGGCGGGGAGAGAGAGAGAGAGTGGGCGGGAGAGAGAGTGGGCGGGCGAGAGAGAGAGAGAGTGGGCGGGCGAGAGAGAGAGAGAGTGGGCGGGAGAGAGAGAGAGAGAGTGGGCGGGAGAGAGAGAGAGAGAGAGAGTGGGCGGGAGAGAGAGAGAGAGAGTGGGCGAGAGAGAGAGAGAGAGTGGGCGGGAGAGAGAGAGAGTGGGCGGGAGAGAGAGAGAGTGGGGGGAGAGAGGAGAGAGAGAGTGGACGGGAGAGAGAGAGAGTGGGCGGAGAGAGAGAGAGAGAGTGGGCGGGAGAGAGAGAGAGTGCGCGCGGGAGAGTGCGCGCGTGCGAGAGAGAGAGAGTGCGCGTGTGCGAGAGAGAGAGTGCGTGCGCGCGAGAGAGAGAGAGAGAGTGCGTGCGCGGAGAGAGTGCGTGCGTGAGAGAGAGAGAGAGAGAGAGAGTGCGTGCGTGAGAGTGCGTGCGTGAGAGAGAGAGTGCGTGCGTGCGTGAGAGAGAGTGAGTGCGTGCGTGTGTGCGTGAGAGAGTGAGAGTGCGTGCGTGCGTGCGTGAGAGAGAGTGAGTGAGTGAGTGAGTGTGTGCGTGCGTGAGAGTGAGAGTGCGTGCGTGAGAGAGAGAGAGAGAGAGTGCGTGCGTGCGTGAGAGAGAGAGTGCGTGCGTGCGTGAGAGAGAGAGAGAGTGCGTGAGAGAGAGAGTGCGTGCGTCGTGAGTGAGTGAGTGTGTGCGTGAGAGAGTGAGAGTGCGTGCGTGAGAGAGAGAGAGAGAGTGCGTGCGTGAGAGAGAGAGAGAGAGTGCGTGCGTGAGAGAGAGAGAGTGCGTGCGTGCGTGAGAGAGAGAGAGTGCGTGCGTGCGTGAGAGAGAGAGTGCGTGCGTGCGTGAGAGAGAGAGTGCGTGCGTGAGAGAGAGAGAGTGCGTGCGTGCGTGAGAGAGAGAGAGAGAGTGCGTGCGTGAGAGAGAGAGAGAGTGCATGCGTGAGAGAGGAGAGAGAGAGAGAGTGCGTGCGTGAGAGAGAGAGAGTGCGTGCGTGAGAGAGAGAGAGTGCGTGCGTGAGAGAGAGAGTGCGTGCGTGAGAGAGAGTGCGTGCGTGAGAGAGAGAGTGCGTGCGTGAGAGAGAGAGTGCGTGCGTGAGAGAGAGAGTGCGTGCGTGAGAGAGAGAGTGCGTGCGTGCGTGAGAGAGAGTGCGTGCGTGCGTGAGAGAGAGTGCGTGCGGTGAGAGAGAGTGCGTGCGTGCGTGAGAGAGAGAGTGCGTGCGTGAGAGAGAGAGTGCGTGCGTGAGAGAGAGAGAGTGCGTGAGAGAGAGAGAGAGTGCGTGCGTGAGAGAGAGAGTGAGTGAGTGCGTGTGTGCGTGAGAGAGAGAGTGAGAGTGTGTGCGTGAGAGAGAGAGAGAGTGCGTGCGTGCGTGAGAGAGAGTGAGTGCGTGCGTGCGTGAGAGAGAGAGTGAGAGTGCGTGCGTGAGAGAGAGTGCGTGCGTGCGTGAGAGAGAGAGTGAGAGTGCGTGCGTGAGAGAGAGAGAGTGAGTGCGTGAGAGAGAGAGAGAGAGTGCGTGCGTGAGAGAGAGAGAGAGTGCGTGCGTGAGAGAGAGAGAGAGTGCGTGCGTGAGAGAGAGAGTGCGTGCGTGAGAGAGAGAGTGCGTGCGTGAGAGAGAGTGCGTGCGTGAGAGAGAGAGTGCGTGCGTGAGAGAGTGCGTGCGTGAGAGAGAGAGTGCGTGCGTGAGAAAGAGAGAGAGTGCAGTGCGTGAGAGAGAGTGCGTGCGTGAGAGAGAGTGCGTGCGTGCGTGAGAGAGTGCGTGAGAGAGAGAGAGATGCGTGCGTGAGAGAGAGAGAGAGAGTGCGTGCGTGCGTGAGAGAGTGCGTGCGTGAGAGAGTGCGTGCGTGAGAGAGTGCGTGCGTGAGAGAGAGTGCGTGCGTGAGAGAGAGGCGTGCGTGAGAGAGAGAGAGTGCGTGCGTGAGAGAGTGCGTGCGTGAGAGAGTGCGTGCGTGAGAGAGAGTGCGTGCGTGAGAGAGAGTGCGTGCGTGAGAGAGAGTGCGTGCGTGAGAGAGAGAGAGTGCGTGCGTGAGAGAGAGAGAGAGTGCGTGCGTGAGAGAGAGAGAGTGCGTGCGTGAGAGAGAGTGCGTGCGTGAGAGAGAGAGAGTGCGTGCGTGAGAGAGAGAGAGTGCGTGCGTGAGAGAGAGAGAGTGCGTGCGTGAGAGAGAGAGAGAGTGCGTGCGTGAGAGAGAGAGTGCGTGCGTGAGAGAGAGAGAGTGCGTGCGTGAGAGAGAGAGTGCGTGCGTGAGAGAGAGAGTGCGTGCGTGAGAGAGAGAGAGTGCGTGCGTGAGAGAGAGAGAGTGCGTGCGTGAGAGAGAGAGAGTGCGTGCGTGAGAGAGAGAGAGTGCGTGCGTGAGAGAGAGAGAGTGCGTGCATGAGAGAGAGAGAGTGCGTGCGTGAGAGAGAGAGAGAGTGCATGCGTGCGTGAGAGAGAGAGAGAGTGCATGCGTGCGTGAGAGAGAGAGAGAGTGCATGCGTGCGTGAGAGAGAGAGAGTGCGTGCGTGAGAGAGAGAGAGAGTGCATGCGTGAGAGAGTGCGTGCGTGAGAGAGAGAGAGAGTGCGTGCGTGAGAGAGAGAGTGCGTGAGAGAGAGAGAGTGCGTGCGTGAGAGAGAGAGTGCGTGATTGTGAGAGAGAGAGAGAGAGAGTGTGCGTGAGGGAGTGAGAGAGAGAGAGAGTGGGAGGGGCGTGTGTGTGTGTGTGAGAGTGGGGGGGCGTGTTTGTGTGTGTGTGAGGGAGAGGGTAGTGGGTGAAGATCAGGGAGCATGTGTGTGCATGGATGAGGGAAAGGGGGTGAGTGTGCGTGGCAGAGGGCGGAGGGGAAGAGAGTGCGTGGCTGGGGGAGAGCGCACGGCTGGGGTAAAGGGAGAGAGGGGGAGAATGTGCGCGGCTGCGGGCATGAGAGGGAGAGGCCTTGACAAAGGGTCATCTGGACTCGAAACGTCAGCTCTTTTCTCTCCTTACAGATGCTGCCAGACTTGCTGAGATTTTCTCTTTTGGTTTCAGCCTCCAGCATCTGCAGTAATTTGCTTTCATCCAAGGTTGCGAGGGGACCTGATTGAGGTGTATAAGATTGAGGGGTACAGATAGGAAGGCACTTTTTCCATTAAAGTTTAAAGTTTATTTATTCGTCACAAGTAAGGCTTACATTAACACTGCAATGAAGTTGCTATGAAATTCCTCTAGTCGCCACATTCTGGCGCCTGTTCGGGCCAATGCACCTAACCAGCACGTCTTTCGGAATGTGGGAGGAAACTGGAGCACCCAGAGGAAACCCATGCAAACGGGGAGAATGTGCAAACTCCACACACTGACCCAAGTCAGGAATCAAACCCAGCTCTGTGGGCCAAGCACTAGAAATTTGGATTAGTATCGTCTGATCTTTGACTGGTGTGAACATGATAGGCCAACTGGCCTTATGCCTTAAACGTCTGAATGTAAAGCACCACTTTCTACCTCCAGTCTGAAAAATTATGAGTATCATAACTCACTCTCTGTCCTGAAGCCAGTTCTGATCTAGCTGACATTGACTCTCTTATTCTATTAGCCTCAATTTTGTTAACCAGTCTTTCATGCAGTAATTTGTCATTTTCTTACAGTCCAGATAGAAAACATCCCTTCTCCAACCTTCTCTGTTATTTCATCAAAAAATTCAATTAGTCTGGAGTGATCTGCAAATCCATGCTGGATCTCCTCAATTAAGTAAGAAGTCTAACAACACCAGGTTAAAGTCCAACAGGTTTATTTGGTAGCAAAAGCCTCCTGAATTAACTCAAACCTCTGGCAGTGCCTGTTGAAGCTTTCTCTTTGTTTCTAAAGCCTGAGCTGCCCTGGAGTTACTGACCTGTACTTATCTGGAATATCCTCTTGCCACTCTCCAACCCTTTGGCACCTTAGGTTATGATAAATCCTTTCTCTATCTTCACCCTCACTTTCTTCAGCAGTCTGGGACACAAAGCATCTGCTGTTATTCACTCTAACATAGCAAGACTCAGAGGGTTGGATGGAGTCGATGCCGAGAGGCTGTTTTCCCCTGGCAGGAGACTCTTCGCCTCGGAAGAGGTCAATCTGAACTGGAAAGTCGAAAAATCGGTACTAAGCTAACTATTGGGATTGAGGGCAGATAAGTCCCCCGGGCCTGACGACCTACATCCTAGGGAATGAAAGGAAGTGGCGGCAGAATAGTGGATCCATTGGTTATAATATTCCAAAATTTCCTGGACATGGAAAAGGTTCCAGTGGATTGAACATAAGAACTAGGAGCAGGAGTGGGCCATCTAGCCCCTCGAGCCTGCTCTGCCATTCAATAAGATCGTGGCTGATCTTTTTGTGGACTCGGCTCCACTTACCCACCCGCTCACCATAACCCTTAATTCCTTCACTGTTCAAAAATTTATCTTTTCTTGCTATAAAAACATTCAATGAGGTAGCCTCAACTGCTTCACTGGGCAGGGAATTCCACAGATTCACCACCCTTTGTGTGAAGAAATTCCTTCTCAACTCAGTCCTAAGTCTGCTTCCCCTTATTTTGAGGCTATGCCCCCCAGTTCTAGTTTCACCCGCCAGTGGAAACAACTTCCCTGCTTCTCATATCTATTCCCTTCATAATCTTATATGTTTCTATAAGATCTCCCCTCATTCTTCTGAATTCCAATGAATATAGCCCCAGTCTACTAAGTCTCTCCTCATAAGCCAACTTTCTCAACTCTGGAATCAACCTAGTGAATCTTCTCTGCACCCCCTCCAGTGCCAGTATATCCTTTCTCAAGTAAGGAGACAAAGAACAAAGAACAATACAGCACAGGAACAGGCCCTTCGGCCCTCCAAGCCCGTGCCGCTCCCTGGTCCAAACGAGACCATTCTTTTGTATCCCTCCATTCCCACTCCGTTCATATGGCTGTCTAGATAAGTCTTAAACGTTCCCAGTGTGTCCGCCTCCACTACCTTGCCTGGCAGCACATTCCAGGCCCCCACCACCAAAACTGTACAGTACTGTACTCCAGATGTGGCGTCACCAGCACCTTATACAGCTGCAACATAACCTCCCTGTTTTTAAATTCCATCTCTCTAGCAATGAAGGACAAAATTCCATTTGCCTTCTTAATTACCTGCTGCACCTGCAAACCAACACCCAGGTCCCTCTGCACAGCAGCATGCTGCAATTTTTTACCATTTAAATAATAGTCCATTTTGCTGTTAATCCTACCAAAATGGATGATCTCACATTTATCTAGATTGTACTCCATCTGCCAGACCCTTGCCCACTCACTTAAACTATCAGTATCCCTTTGCAGACTTTCAGCGTCCTCTGCACACTTTGCTCTGCCACCCATCTTAGTGTCATCTGCAAATTTTGACACACTACACTTGGTCCCCAACTCCAAATCATCTATGTAAATCGTAAACAATTGCAGTCCCAACACTGATCCCTGAGGCACACACTAGTCACTGATTGCCAACCAGAAAAACACCCATTTACCCCCACTCTTTGCTTTCTGTTATCTATTCCCTTCATAATCTTATATGTTTCTATAAGATCTCCCCTCATTCTTCTGAATTCCAATGAATATAGCCCCAGTCTACTAAGTCTCTCCTCATAAGCCAACTTTCTCAACTCTGCAATCAACCTAGTGAATCGTGGCGGCACGGTAGCACAGTGGTTAGCACTGCTGCTTCACAGCTCCAGGGTCCCAGGTTCGATTCCCAGCTCGGGTCACTGTCTGTGTGGAGTTTGCACATTCTCCTCGTGTCTGCGTGGGTTTTCTCTGGGTGCTCCGGTTTCCTCCCACAGTCCAAAGATGTGCGGGTTAGGTTGATTAGCCAGGTTAAAAATTGCCCCTTAGAGCGTAGGTTAGAGGGATTAGCGGGTAAATATGTGGGGGTAGGGCCTGGGTGGGATTGTGGTCGGTGCAGACTCGATGGGCCGAATGGCCTCCTTCTGCACTGTAGGGTTTCTATGATTTCTCTATCCATGCTAATACATTACCCGTAACACTGTGCACCTTTGTCTTATGTAGCAGTCTTTGGTGCAACACCTTGTCAAATGCCTTCTGGAAATCCAGATACACCACATCCACAGGTTCCCCATTGTCCACTGCACATGTAATGTTCTCAAAGAATTCCACCAAATTAGTCAAACATCACCTTCTCTTCATGAACCCATGCTGCGTCTTCCCAATGGGACAATTTATATCCAGATGTCTCGCTATTTCTTCTTTGATGACAGATTCAAGCATTTTCCTACTACAGAAGTTAAGCTAACCGGCCTATAGTTACCTGCCTTTTGTCGACCTTTTTTAAACAGTGGCATCACATTTGCTGTTTTCCAATCTGCGGGAACCACCCC
Source organism: Mustelus asterias (assembly GCF_964213995.1). Taxonomy (NCBI): domain Eukaryota; kingdom Metazoa; phylum Chordata; class Chondrichthyes; order Carcharhiniformes; family Triakidae; genus Mustelus; species Mustelus asterias. The sequence goes on from NW_027592891.1 coordinate 6,421, forward strand.
AGAGTCCAGCGAATGTTGGTAAATTACCACTAGTGCATTTGCTATTTCTCCTGTCATCTCTTTTAGTACCCTGGGATGCATTCCATCAGGACCAGGAGACTTGTCTACCTTTAGTCCCATTAACTTGCCCAACATACCTCTTTCGTGATAATGATAGTTTCCAGGTCCTCACCTGCCATAGCCTTCCTGTCATCTATTTTTGGCATGTTATTTGTGTCTTCCACTGTGAAGACCGACACAAAATACCTGTTCAATGCTTCAGCCATTTTCTCATTTCCAGTTATTACATCCCCTTTCTCATCCTCTAAAGGAACAATGTTTACTTTTACCACTCTTTTTCGTTTTATATATTTGTGGAAACTTTTGCTGTCTGTTTTTATATTGAGCTAGTTTACTCTCATAATCCATCTTACTTTTCTTTATAGCTTTTTTTTGTGGCTTTCTGCTGACCTTTAAAGATTTCCCAATCCTCTAGTTTCCACTAATCTTTGCCACTTTGTGTTTTCTTTCAATTTGATACCCTCCTTTATTTCCTTAGATATCCATGGCTGATTATCTCTCTTTCTACAGTCCTTCCTTATCACTGGTATATACTTTTGCTGAGCACTGTGAAAGATTGCTTTGAAAGTCCTCCACCGTTCCTCAATTGTCCCACCATAAAGTTTTTGCTCCCAGTCTACCTTAGCCAACTCCTCCCTCATCCCTTTGTAGTCTCCTTTGTTTAAGCACAAGACACTGGTATTGGATTTTAGCTTCTCGCGCTCCATCTGTATTTTAAATTCAACCATACTGTGATCGCTTCTTCCGAGAGGATCCCTAACTGTAAGATCATTAATTATTCCCATCTCATTACACAGGACCAGATCTAGAAAATTGGAAGAATGCTAAAGAATGCTAATGCCTCCCTCCCTTATTCAAAAAGGGAGGGAGGCAAAATATGGGAAGTTACAGACCAGTCAGTTTAACATCTGTTGTTGGGGAAGTGTTAGAATCAATTATCAAGGAAAAAATATCAGGACATTTGGAAAGTCAAAATACTATCCATCAGAATTAGCATGGTTTTATGAAGAGCAAATCATGTTTGACTAATTTGCTAGAGTTCTTTGAGGATGTAACAAGCAAAGTGGATGATGGGGATCCTGTAGATTTAATATATCTTCTGGAAGGCAGTTGATAAGGTGCCACACAAAAGGTTAATTCACAAGGTTCGATCACGTGAGATATGGGGTAATTTATTAGCTTGGATAGATGACTAGCTGATGAACAGAAGACAGAAAGTCGGGATAAATGGTTTTTTTTTGGATTGCAAGAAGTAACTAGTGGGATGCCACAGGGTTCGGTCCTTGGGCCCCAGCTATTTACAATCTATATTAATGACTTGGATACAGGGATAGAAGGCTCTATAGCCAAATTTGCAGATGAGACAAAAATAGGTAGCACAGTAAGTTGCAATGAGGAAGTAAGAACCTTACAAATGAATATAGATAGGTTAGGAGACCAGGCCAAAATGTGACAGATGGAGTTTAACGTGGATAAGTGTGAGGTCATGCATTTTGGTTGGAAAATGGGAAGGTGACTTATCTAAATGGGGAGAGACTTCGGAGTACTCCAGTGCAGAGGGATCTGGGTGTCCTCATTCGTGAGTCACAGAAAACTAACATGCAGGTACAGCAGATAATAAAGAAAGCGAATGGAATGTTGGTATTTATAATTAAAGGAAGAGAATATAATGATGAGGAAGTATTGTTGCAACCATACAAGGCATTGGTGAGGCGGCACCTGGAGCATTGTGCACAGTTTTGGTCCCCTTATTTGAGGAAAAATGTAGTGGCATTGGAGGCAGTTCAGAGGAGGTTCACCAGATTGATTCCAGAGATGAGGGGTTTGTCGTATGAAGAGAGATTGAATAGTTTAGGTCTATACTCTGGAATTTAGAAGAATGAGGGGAGATCAAATTGAGGTATACAAGATGATAAAAGGTCTGGATAAAGTAGATGTGGAGCGGATGCTTCCTCTTGTGGGCATTCTAGGATGAGAGGTCATAGTCTTAGGATAAGAGGTAGAAAATTTAAAACAGAATTGAGGAGAAACTACTTCCAAAGAGTTCTCAATCTATGGAATGCACTACCCCAGTGCGGTGGATGCTGGGACAGAGTAAATTTAAGGAGGAATTAGACAGACTTTCAATTGGTTATGGGGATGAGGAGCATATCAGCCATGATCGAATGACGGAGCAGAAAAGATGGGCCAAATGGCCTAATTCTGCTATATCTTATGAACGCTGAGGATCATGAAGCTTTGTGAATTCTCTGGTAATTGTTGAGTATGTTCAAGGCTGACTTCTATAGGCTTGTGCTTAGTAAAGGGAATTAAAAGATGTGGGGATCAGGCAGGAAAGTGGAGTTGAGGATTGGCCATGATTGTAGCCTTGAACCAGCCTTCCATCCATTGACTCTGTCTGCACTTCCTGCTGCTTCGACAAAGCAGCTAGCATAATGAAGGACCCCACGCACCTGGACATTCTCTTTCACCTTCTTCCGTCGGGAAGAAGATACAAAAGTCTGAGGTCATGTACCAACCGACTCAAGAACAGCTTTCCTGCTGCTGTCAGACTTTTAGAACATGAGAACTAGGAGCAGGAGTAGGCAATCTGGCCCCTCGAGCCTGCTCTGCCATTCAATAAGATCATGGCTGATCTTTTTGTGGACTCAGCTCCACTTACCCGCCCGCTCACCATAACCCTTAATTCCTTTACTGTTCAAAAATTTATCTATCCTTGCCTTAAAAACATTCAATGAGATAGCCTCAACTGCTTCACTGGACAGGGAATTCCACAGATATTTTGAATGGACTTACCTTGCATTAAGTTGTTCTCTACACCCTAGCTATGACTAACACTACATTCTGCACTCTCTCGTTTCCTTCTCTGAATGGTATGTTTTGTCTGTATTGCACGCAAGAAACAATACTTTTCACTATGTTAACACGTGACAAATCAAATTGTATTGAATAGCAAAGCTGTTTCTTGGGGCTGAATGGCCTCTTCCTGCTCCTAATTCTTATGTTGTAACATGGGAACCAGGAAGGGAAGTTGAGTGGTTGACAGTAAAGTGGGAAAAGGATTGAGGGAGCAGGAAATGGGTTTCATCAACAAGCTGAGCTTAGAGTGCCTTAAATGACAGAAATCATCAGTGTAGATTTACTTGGATGATGCCAGCCAGAGGAAACTAGTGAGGTGGAGAGACTTGAGATCGTTCCACACGAGCAGAGAAAACTGAGGAGACTGAACAAGTTTTTAAAATGGTATTAGTTTTGATAGGGTAAATGGTGAGTCACTGCTATATCAATATTACTGAGTGAAGGAGGTTTAGAGGAATGCCTTTATTCGTGATTGTGACAGAGGATGTGAGAAAAGTTATTATATAAGCTGGGGGATATTTTCTTCTACTTGTATAGACAGACACTTTGATAGTGAATGTCATCTGAGATCTTTCTCAGGCCAAGTTTACTGGTATTTCATTATTCAGTGTTCTTGATTTTTTAAACATTTCCTTCTTGCATAAACTATTTTTCCAGGTTTGAACATGGCAGACAGACTGATGACTTACGAGACCCAATTCTTTGGGTTTTCCCCCCAAACCTGTGTTCTCAGGGTGTCCAGTGGGATCCAGGATTCTCTCCTTGATGTCATGCTGGTTGTAGAACGAGTCATTTTCAAGAAACTGAAGGAGATGCCAGAGAACACAATAACTCCATCTCAGATCCGGGTCTGCACAGAAAGCTTTCTTCAACTGATGAAAGAACGCTTTGATGTGATCTTTGAGAGGATTGAGCAAGGGATTCTGCAACACATCTTTTACATTCCTGAAAATATTCTCCTGCCTGAGGACAGAGTCCAGGAACAGTACTCCCACACCGAGAAAGAGTGCAAGGAGCTGCAGGCTGAAATAGATCAGCTGAAGCACAGCTACAGGTGTGAAACGATGGCTAAACAAGCCCTTCAGGCTGAGCTGGAAGAACAAAAACTGATTGAGCTGAAACTCGAGCAGAGAATTCACTGGTTCCACAGCCTGGATAACATGTGGAAGAGTAATGCAGTCAGCAATGTTCCTGAGAGCCTGGCCTTTGTTCGGGAGTTAACTCAAAAGGTCCCAGCTGTGCTGCAGAAAATCCAAGAGAAATACAAGGATGAGCTAAAGCACTCATGAACAGTGAGAATGAACAGGAAAGCAGAAGGAAACGACAAACTATAATGGCGTTTAACCCTGATCCTCATTTCCTACAAGATTTCTATCTGTGAACTGAACATGAAAAGTCTTTGCATTCCTCAGTGTAATTAGTCCAGCAGACAAAAATTGCTTAGAATTTGGCATCTTATTGGTCCTGGTTTGAAAGGTAGAAGGTTAGCCATCCATTGCCATGGCTGATGTATAGTGTGTGGCAGTGATTGCAATACAAGGAGGAGCATTATCCTGTGTCAAATCTACTTAGTAAATAGCCCTGGGCTCGTGAGCGACTCAGATGGTGTATGAATTCAGTATTGATCACCTGTGAACAGAAACTTTATAAATAAAATATTACATGCATAACCCGACTTTCATTCAAGTTTCTGGGTATTCACAAGTATTTACTGGTAGAGTGTGATAGTGAGTCTGGTTTTAAAACATGGGCTTGCAGTGTAATGTATTTTTGAATCTGACTGCATTTAAGTCTGACACTGGGTTGGGCTGCATTGCCTGACGGATGCTGTACATTACACAGAAACACGAGGTTTATAAAATATATTTTAATACATTAGTCAATTGAGGTACAAGGAAAATTGAGCTTTTGGTTGTTCATTCCAAGCAGAGTAACATAGTCAGGTTGAGTTTGATTTGGGTACTTGAGTATTAATTGCCAATTTAAAAACTTCACCTTGAAGGAAATGTTGTAAATATTTGAGATACTGGAGCAGTTTGGTAAGAATCATCTGCATTACAACCAGCTGAACCAAATGTGACATCCTGCTACTGACCAATTTATTCTGTAATAAGTACAACACATGTCACTTCAAATGTGTTCCTTAATCACCACCCAACTTGGAGCATTTTCAACCTAAATAAGTTCAGTAATGTTATCTTTAATTAATCTGAATCATCTATAATAGATTGGTACACAAACATTGTTTAAGAATAAGCAGATATCCCCTCCTCAAATTGCAATTTTTGGTAACTTGTTTTACTGAAGTAAATTTTTAGAAGCACTTTGACTGTCAGGATTAGTGTGTGTGGGCTGGGTTTGACAGTAATCTGATGAGTCCTACATTCTCCAATGAGGAGCAGAATTGAAATTGTTTGGAATGGGAAAAGGAGGACTGAGTCAATGAGTCTGATATGTCTAAGAATTGACAAACTGTTACAATTTACAGACAGTGAAGAGATCAGTGGTTCTCTCGGGTGATGATTGACATCTCTTCTTTGTCTCTGCTCTCAGATAGGGAACTGACGACTGCCCCCAGGAATTGGCGGAAAGCTGTGCGCACTTGTTCTGGATCATCTTCTAGGTTCGAATGGATCAAAGTCAATTTGTTCAGTTGCTGGGCTAATAAGAAAATATAACATTAGAAATACATACTTCATGATCTTTGGTTCCTGCCCTGCTGACCATAATGACATCAGGTTTAACATCATGCCCTCTGGCCTATTTATAAAATCCAGCTTTGTGCTCTTAGTAAACAGGAGAGTCACTGGGCCTGAGGGGCAAACCCGCAGATTTCCCAAGCCATGAACTGTCTCCTAAATAGAGTCAGGATACTGAATGGGATTTCAGATGTTGGGTCAACCCTACTGAATCTGACCCTCCTGCCCTGCAGTTATGAGCCTATTGCTGAAAGACAAAAAATTGAACAATGCCCATAGATCCTTACAGAAAACTATTCCAAGACACATCACAGAGCTGTACTAGGAGACTGAACAAGGTGGTGAGTTTAAAGAGTACCTTAAAAAAGGACAGGCCAAAGTTGATCGAGTTTAGACTGTAAGGAATGGTAGTAAATAAACAATGTGAAACACTAACAGCACAGTAGTTAGCACTGCAGCCTCAGCGCCAGGGACCTGTGTTCAACTCTGGCCTTGTGTGACTGTGGATATTGCACATTCTCCCCATGTCTGCATGGGTTTCTTCTGGGTGCTCCAGTTTCCTCCCACACCAAAGATATGCAAATTGGGTAGATTGACCAGGATAAATATGTGGGCTTATGGGGATAGGGCTTGGGTGGGCCAAGTAGCCTCCTGCACTGTGGAGATTGTATGATTCTAATTCAAAATGTTCAGTTCAACCAAAATAATGGTCCTCTGAAATGGCTGAGCAAGCCACTCAGATGTATCAAACTGTTAAAAGGTTGACAAGAAATGAAACCAGACAGACCATGGGGCATGGGAAACAGCAACCATGTCAACCCTGTTTACTAACATCTGGGGGCTTGAGCTAAAATTGGGAGAGCTGTCTCACCGACTAGTCAAGCAACAACCTGATGTAGTCATACTCATGGAATCATACCTTACAGATAATGTCCCAGACACCATCATCACTACTCCTGGGTTACATCCTGTATGACTGGCAGGACAGCCAGTAGAGGTGTTGGCACAGTGGATGGAGTTATCCAGTGAGTCCTCAACATTGACTCTGGACCCCCTGAAGTCTCATTGCACGAGGTCAAACATGGGCATAGGCATGCTGATTATCACGTATCATGCAACCCCCCCACCCTCACCCTCTCTTAGCTGATGAATCAGTACTCTATGTTGAGCACCACTTGGAGGAAGCACTAAGGGTGCAGAATGTTCTCAGGGTGGGGGATGTCAATGTCCATCAACAAGAGTGGCTCAGTAATAACACTGCAAACCGAGCTGGCCAGATCCTAAAGGACATAGCTGATGGACTAGGACTGCAGCAGGTGGTGAAGGAACCAAGAGAGAAAATCATTTGACCTCATCCTCACCAATCTGCCTGCTGCAGATGCATCTGTTCATTGCAGTATCAGGAGGAGTGACCACTGCACAGTCCTTGTGGAGGCAAAGGTCCCATCTTCGCACTGAGGATACTTTCCGCATGTTGTGTGGAGCTACCATCATACTAAATGGGGTAGATTTTGAACAGGGCTGGCAACTCAAACTGGGCATCCATGAGGCGCTGTGGTCATCAGCAGCAACAGAATTGCACTCTACCACATTCTTAACCTCATGGCCAGGCATAACCCCCACTCTACCATTATAGCCATGGGATTTACCCTAGTTCAATGAAGAGTTGAGAGAGCGTGCCAGGAGCAGCACCAGGCATAACTAAAAATGAGGTGTCAACCTGGTGAAGCTACAACACAGGACTACTTGCATGACAAACAGCATAAGCAGGGTCTTGATCATTTGGGCCAGTGGGCTGACAAATGGCAGACGGAGTTTAACTTAGATAAATACAAGGTAATGCATTTTGGTATGAACCAGGGCGGCACGGTAGCACAGTGGTTAGCACTGCTGCTTCACAGCTCCAGGGACTTGGGTTCGATTCCCGGCTTGGGTCACTGTCTGTGTGGAGTTTGCACATTCTCCTCGTGTCTGCGTGGGTTTCCTCCAGGTGCTCCAGTTTCCTCCCACAGTCCAAAAATACAAAGAACAAAACAGAACAGGCCCTTCGGCCCATGCCGCTCCCTGGTCCAAACTAGACCATTCTTTTGTATCCCTCCATTCCCACTCCGTTCATGTGGCTATCTAGATAAGTCTTAAATGTTCCCAATGTGTCCGCCTCCACCACCTTGCCCGGCAGCGCATTCCAGGCCCCCACCACCCTCTGTGTAAAATACATCCTTCTAATATCAGTATTAAACCTCCCCCCCCCTTCACCTTGAACCTATGACCCCTCGTGAACGTCACCACCGACCTGGGAAAAAGCTTCCCACCGTTCATCCTATCTATGCCTTTCATAATTTTATACACCTCTATTAGGTCACCCCTCATCCTCCGCCTTTCCAGTGAGAACAACCCCAGTTTACCCAATCTCTCCTCATAACTAAGCCCTTCCATACCAGGCAACATCCTGGTAAACCTCCTCTGCACTCTCTCTAAAGCCCCCACATCCTTCTGGTAGTGTGGCGACCAGAACCGGGCGCAGTATTCCAAATGCGGCTGAACCAACATTCTATACAACTGCAACATCAGACCCCAACTATTATACTCTATGCCCCGTCCTATAAAGGCAAGCATGCCATATGCCTTCTTCACCACCTTCTCCACCTGTGACGTCACCTTCAAGGATCTGTGGACTTGCACACCCAGGTCCCTCTGCGTATCTACACCCTTTATGGTTCTGCCATTTATCGTATAGCTCCCCCCGACGTTAGTTCTACCAAAATGCATCACTTCGCATTTATCTGGATTGAACTCCATTTGCCATTTCTTTGCCCAAATTTCCAGCCTATCTATATCCTTCTGTAGCCTCTGACAATGTTCCTCACTATCTGCAAGTCCAGCCATTTGCGTGTCGTCCGCAAACTTACTGATCTCCCCAGTTACACCTTCTTCCAGATCGTTTATATAAATCACAAACAGCAGAGGTCCCAACACAAAGAGCCCTGCGGAACACCACTAGTCACAAGCATCCAGCCAGAAAAAGACCCTTCCACTACCACCCTCTGTCTTCTGTGACCAAGCCAGTTCTCCACCCATCTAGCCATCTCCCCCTTTATCCCATGAGATCCAACCTTTTGCACCAACCTACCATGAGGGACTTTGTCAAACGCTTTACTAAAGTCCATATAGATGACATCCACAGCCCTTCCCTCGTCAACCATTCTAGTCACTTCTTCAAAAAATTCCACCAGGTTAGTAAGGCATGACCTCCCTCTCACAAAACTATGCTATCATTAATGAGTTTATTCCTTTCTAAATGCGCATACATCCTATCTCTAAGAATCCTCTCCAAAAACTTCCCTACCACGGACGTCAAGCTCACCGGCCTATAATTTCCCGGGTTATCCTTCCTACCCTTCTTAAATAACAGGACCACATTAGCTATCCTCCAATCCTCTGGGACCTCACCTGTGTCCAGTGACGAGACAAAGATTTGCGTCAGAGGCCCAGCGATTTCATCTCTCGTCTCCCTGAGCAGCCTTGGATAGATTCCATCAGGTCCTGGGGATTTGTCAGTCTTTATATTCCCTAAAAAACCTAACACTTCCTCCCTTGTAATGGAGATTTTCTCTAACGGGTCAACACTCCCCTCCGAGACACTCCCAGTCAACACATCCCTCTCCTTTGTGAGTACCGACGCAAAGTATTCATTGAGGATCTCCCCTACTTCTTTGGGCTCTAAGCATAATTCCCCACTTTTGTCCCCGAGAGGTCCGCTTTTTTCCCTGACAACCCTTTTGTTCCTAACGTATGAATAAAATGCCTTGGGATTCTCCTTAATACTGTCTGCCAAGGACATTTCGTGACCCTTTTTGTCCTTCTAATTCCTCGTTTGAGTTCTTTCCTACTTTCTTTGTATTCCTCCTCCGTTTTTAGCTGCCTGGACCCAACGTACGCCTCTCTTTTCTTTTTGACCAATCCCTCAATTTCCCTGGTTATCCACGGTTCTCGATTCCTACCCTTCCCAAAGATGTGCGGGTTAGGTTGATTGGCCAGGTTAAAAATTGTCCCTTAGAGTCCTGGGATGCGTAGGTTAGAGGGATTAGCGGGTAAGGGGGTAGGGCCTGGGTGGGATTGTGGTCGGTGCAGACTCGATGGGCCGAATGGCCTCCTTCTGCACTGTAGGGTTTCTATGTTTCTATCTATGTTTCTTTTTTACAGGCACATGCCTGTCCTGTAGCCCTAACAACTGTTCCTTAAAAGACTCCCACATGCCAGATGTGGATTTACCCTCAAACAGCCTCTCCCAATCAACAGCTGCCAATTTCTGCCTAATCCCACTAAAATTCGCCTTCCCCCAATCCAACACCTTACCCTTGGGACACCACTCATCCTTTTCCATCACTATCCTAAAGCTAACAGAATTGTGGTCACTATTTGCCACATGTTCCCCTACTGAAACTTTGAAGACCTGACCGGGCTCATTCCCCAGTACTAGGTCCAGTATAGCCCCCTCTCTAGTCGGGCTATCTACCTATTGTTCCAAAGAATCTTCCTGGATGCATTTTACAAATTCCTCCCCATTCAGACTCCCAGCCCTACACGATTTCCAGTCTATACCAGGGAAATTGAAGTCTCCCACTACAACAACCCTATTTTTCCTGCACCGATCCATTATCTCCTGACATATCCGTTCTTCCACTTCCCTTGGGCTGTTGGGGGGCCTGTAGTATACCCCCAACATAGTGACTGCGCTCTTCCTGTTTCTGAGCTCCACCCAGTGACTCGTTACACAACCCCTCTGAATTGTCCTCCCTCTGCACCGCTGTAATATGCTCTCTAACTAATACTGCTACTCCCCCACCTCTTTTGGCCCCTCCTCTGTCTCGCCTAAAACACTTGTACCCCGGAATATTCAGTTGCCAGTCCTGTCCCTCTTTCAACCAAGTCTCTGTCACCGCAACCACATCCAAATTCCTCGTAAGCATTAAGGCCCTAAGTTCGTCTGTCTTACCTGCTACGCTCCTTGCATTGAAGTAGATGCACTCCAGACCTCCAGGCCCAGTGAGGTCACCCTCCCCCAGAGTGCTCTTCTTCTTTGCCAGCCTTGTTCTGGCCCCAAGCTCGTCCCCAGCCTCTACACTTGTAGACATAATTTTTTGATCCCCATCCCCCTGCCATATTAGGGCGGCACAGTAGCACAGCGGTAGCACAGCGGCACGGTAGCACAGCGGTTAGCACTGCTGCTTCACAGCTCCAGGGTCCCGGGTTCGATTCCCGGCTCGGGTCACTGTCTGTGTGGAGTTTGCACATTCTCCTCGTGTCTGCGTGGGTTTCCTCCGGGTGCTCCGGTTTCCTCCCACAGTCCAAAGATGTGCGGGTTAGGTTGATTGGCCAGGTTAAAAACAAAATTGCCCCTTAGAGTCCTGGGATGCGTAGGTTAGAGGGATTAGTAGGCAAAATATGTGGAGGTAGGGCCAGGGTAGGATTGTGGTCGGTGCAGACTCGATGGGCCGAATGGCCTCCTTCTGCACTGTAGGGTTTCTATGATTTCTATGATATTAGTTTAAACCCACCTGAACTGCACTAGCAAAACTCCCAGCCAGGATATTCGTGCCCTTCCAATTTAGTTGTGACTCGTCCTTCTTGTACAGGTGCCCTCCTCTCTTGAAAACTTCTTAGTGATCCAGGAATATGAAGCCCTCCCTCCTGGACCAGTCCTTTAGCCAAGCGTTCAATTGTACTATCTCCCTATTCCTAGCCTCACTGGCCCTAGGCATTGGGAGCAGCCCAGAGAGTGCCACCCTGGAGGCCCTATTTTGTAGCCTATTTCCCAACTCCCTGAATTGCTCTCGTAGGATCCCCCTGCTCTTCTTATCTACGTCATTTGCACCAATGTGTACAATGACATCCGTTTCTTTATCCCCCCCTTTTAATATGCCTCCTATCCGCTCGGAGATATCCAGTACCCGGCACCAGGTAGGCAGACTACCATCCTGGAGTCCTGTTCGTACCCACAGAATCGCCTGTCCGTGCCTCTAACCGACACATCCCCCACCATTATTGCTCTCCTAATCCCTCTCTTTCCTTTCCGGGCCACAGAGCCTGACTGTGTGCCAGTGACCTGGTCACTGTGGCTTACCCCTGGAGAGTCATCCTCCTCCACACTATCCAAAACAATATACTTGTTTTGGAGGGAGACAACCACAGGTGACCCCACCACTAATTGCTCACTCCCCTCCCCTCTCACACCTGTCACCGAGCCCTTCCTATTATGAGAGACAGCCACTGGAATACTCTCTGGTACGTTACCCTTATGACCTTTACTCCTCCTAACTGTGACCCATGTGTCTTCCCCGAGGCCCCAGTGTAACTACTTGCCTATAACTCATGTCTATTTGTCTCTCATTCTCCCTGACTAGACTAAGGTCATCAAGCCGCTGCTCCAATTCCCTGACGCGGTCCCTCAAGAGCTGCAGTTCCACGCACCTGGCGCAAATGTGAACCTCCGGGCGGCTGGCTGTTTCCAGGAACTCCCACACCTCACACCAGAAGCAACAAACTGGCCGATCACTCATAGCTACCCTATTCCTTTATAGGAATGGGGAAAAAAACCTACCCCGCTTCGCCCTTTGAGCCAAAGCCTTTACAGCTCACACTCTGCTCCCTGCTCACTCCGCTGCCCGCTCCCGACACTGCCCGCTCAAAAGTGCGGCCTGCTTTTAAACCCTCCAAAAACCTTCCCAGGTTCCCAGGTGCGGGTTAGATTGATTGACCATGCTGAAATTGCCCTTAGTGTCCTGAGATGCATAGGTTAGAGGGATTAGTGGGTAAATATATAGGGATATGGGGGCAGGGCCTGGGTGGGATTGTGGTCGGTGCAGACGCGATGGGCCGGATGGCCTCTTTCTGTGCTGTAGGGTTTCTATGATTTCTATGACTTACCTCAGTTAATGGTAGGGCGTAGGGGAGAGTTATAGAACAAAGAGATTGAGGGGTACATGTTCATAGCTCCTTGAAAGTGGAGTCACAGGTGTTCAGAGTGGTGAAGAAGGCATTCGGCATGCTTGGTTTCACTGGTCAGAACATTGAATACAGGAGTTGGGACGTCTTGTTGAAGCTGTACAAGACATTGGTAAGGCCATACTTGGAATACTGTGTACAGTTCTGGTCACCCTATTATAGAAAGGATATTATTAAACTAGAAAGAGTGCAGAAAAGATTTACTAGGATGTGACCGGGACTTGATGGTTTGAGTTATAAGGAGGCTAGATAGACTGGGACTTTTTTCCTCTGGAGCACAGAAGGGTGATCTTATAGAAGTTTATAAAATAATGAGGGGCACAGATCAGCTAGATAGTCAATATCTTTTCCCAAAGGTAGGGGAGTCCATAACTAAAGGGCATAGGTTTATGGTGAGAGGGGAGAGATACAAAAGGGTCCAGAGGGGCAATTTTTTCACACACAGGGTGGTGAGTGTCTGGAACAAGGTGCCAGAGGTAGTAGTAGAGGCGAGTACAATTTTGTCTTTTAAAAACCATTTAGACAGTTACATCGATAAGATGAGTAGAGAGGAAAATGGGCCAAATCTGGGCAATTGGGATTAGTTTAGGGGTTTAAAAAAAAAGGGCAGCATGGACAAGTTGGGCCAAAGGGCCTGTTTCCATGCTATAAACCTCTATGACTCTAAGTGAAAGAGCTAAATGATTCCACAACCAATGGATTAGATTTAAGATCTGCAGTCCTGCTGCATCCAGTCGTGAATGGTGGTGGACAATTAAACTCAGTGGGGGAGGAGGCTCCACAAATATCCCCATCCTCAATGATGGAGGAGCCCAGCACATCAGTTCAAAAGATACTGAAGCATTCACAACAATCTTCAGCCAGAAGTGTTGAGTGGATGATCCATCTTGGCCTTCTCCAGAGGTCCCCAGCATCACAGATGCCAGATTTTAGTCAATTTAATTCACTCCACGTGGTATCAAGAAACAGCTGAAGACACTGGATACGGCAAAGGCTTTGGGCGCTGACAATATTCCAGCAATAGGACTGAAGACTCCAGAACTTGCCAAGCTGTTCCAGTACAGCTAAACACTGGCACCTAACAAGGAATGTGCCCAGTTATGTCTTGTACACACGAAGCAGGACAAATCCAACCCGGCCAATTATCGCCTCATCAGTTTGCTCTCGATCATCAGTAAAGTGATGGAAGGAGTTATCAACAGCGCTATCAAGTGGCACTTACTCAGCATAACCTGCTCACTGATGCTCAGTTCGTGTTCCGCTAGGGTCACATAGCTCCTGACCTCATTGCAGCCTTGATTCAAACATTGACAAAGGAACAACTCCAGAGAGTAAATGCCCTTAATATCAAGGCCACATTTGACCAAGTATGGCATCAAGGAGCCCTAGCAAAACTGGAGTCCATGAAAATCAGGGGAAACTCTCCACTGGTTGGACTCATGCCTAGCACAAAGGGAGATGGTTGTGGTCATTGGTGGTCAATCATCTCAGCTCCAGGACATCACTCCAGAGGTTCCTCGGGGTTGTGTCCTCGGCCCATTTTCAGCTGCTTCACCAATATCCTTCCTTCTAGAAGGTCAGAAGCAGTGATGGTCAGCACCATCTACAACTCCTCAGATATAAAGCAGTTTATGTCCAAATGCAGCAAGACCTAGACAATATCCAGGCTTGGGCTGACAAATGGCAAGTGACATTTGTGCCTCACAAATGCCAGGCAATGACCATCTCCAACAAGAGAAAATCTAACCATTGTCCAAGTAAGAAAGATTTTAAAAGGCTTGTAAATGTTATGTTCAGAGACATTTGGGTGTACCCGTACAAGGAACAGAGTTAGTACACAGGGAATAACGAACAACTAGGAAGGCAAATGGCATGTTGGTGCTATTGCCAGGGGATTATGTTTTCGGTTGTCCCTCAAATCAAAGATGAATCTACTCTGGATTGTGAGTTTGTCATAGGTTTTCTTGTGGATGAACAGGCCAATTCCTGAACCACAGATCTGTGTGCAGATGGATCTGAATGCAGGATTTATTTCCTTTCCTTCTCTCCTGCAACTGTGCCCCATCATTAAAACGTTGGGACTCAAAGCATGATGCAGCTTTGACAGTTTGTCACCATTTTGAACAGTTGTCAGCAAGTTCCTCCCTGTCATTCAGGTCAATGCAACCACACCTGAAGAATTTTCAGAGAACTACAGAATCGCTACAGTGCAGAAAGAAAACATTCAGCCCATTGAGTTGGCAATGACTCTCTGAAAGAGCTTCTTGGGTCCCTGGCACTGTGAGGCTGCAGTGCTAACCACTTTGTCACCCCTGCAGAACAGGACCTTCCGGAAGAGATGGTTTTGTCCACCAGATACGTTGTCCAGTCCATCAAAGTTGATTCTGTGGGAGTTTTTGTTTGTGGAGCTGGCTTCAAGAAAGACACAAGTATTTGTTCAATGGTCCTCCCATTGAATGTGGAGAATGCAGTGCAGATATTGTTTAAGGATTTTTTATAATGCTGTGTGTGTTGCTGATACACTGTCCAGGTCTCACTTACAGCAGTGCAGAAACGTGATGATAACAACTGTCTCACAGGGTCCAACACTTGCTGCCATAGGCGTGTCGAAGGCTGAGCTGGTATCTCCTGATCAATGGTTGCCTTTAAGAGAAGGTATTGAAAGTGCTCAAGGTATTCCAGAGTCTCTCCTTCACTGTGCGTGGGAAGTGAAATATTTAGCTGAGCTGACCAGGATGTAGATTGATATATGAATTTTGTTTAGGTAACATTCAAGCACAGATGGAGTTAGTAGAATTAAAGATATTGCAAATATGGCACAGGGTGTGCAATAACACTGCAGTCATCCGCAAACTGAAGATCATGTACATCTGTGGTGGTTACTTTAGTTTTGGCATGGAGGCAACTGAGGTTAAAGAATTTTCCTCCACCTAGACAGTATTTAATACTGACACCAGAGGGCAGTTGATCTTTGATGAGCTGAACAGCTAATGTCAGGTAGATTGTGAATAGTACGGAGCTTGCTTGAACCCAATCCAAATTTTGGTGTCTGTTTTAGATCTCCCACACAGGGCAGTTGCAGTCATATCATCAAGAATCCATTGCCTCATTGGGATGAAGTTTCTTGGACATAGAAATTGTTGGAGCACAATCCATAATCCTCAAACGCTTTGTTCAGGTCAATGAGTGCAATGAAGAGTTCCTGGTGTTCATCTCGACATTCTCTTATTCATCTACCATGTCACAGGTCCCTTTGGAATGTCTAAAGCCACACTCTGGTGCTGTAAGGATTTCCTCATCCAAAACTGGCAGGACTTGCAGATAGTGAGGAGCATTGTCAGAAGCTACAGAAGGATATAGATAGGCTGGAAATTTGGGCAAAGAAATGGCAGATGGAGTTCAATCCTGATGAATGCGAAGTGATGCATTTTGGTAGAAATAATGTAGGGAGGAGCTATACGATAAATGGCAGAACCATAAATGGTGTAGATACGCAGAGGGACCTGGGTGTGCAAGTCCACAGATCCTTGAAGGTGACGTCACAGGTGGAGAAGGTGGTGAAGAAGGCATATGGCATGCTTGCCTTTATAGGATGGGGCATAGAGTATAAAAGTTGGGGTCTGATGTTGCAGATGTATAGAACGTTGGTTCGGCCGCATTTGGAATACTGCGTCCAGTTCTGGTCGCCACACTACCAGAAGGACGTGGAGGCTTTGGAGAGAGTACAGAGGAGGTTTACCAGGATGTTGCCTGGTATGGAGGGGCTTAGTTATGAGGAGAGATTGGGTAAACTGGGGTTGTTCTCCCTGGAAAGACGGAGGATGAGGGGAGACTTAATAGAGGTGTATAAAATGATGAAAGGCATAGATAGGGTGAACGGTGGGAAGCTTTTCCCCAGGTCGGTGGTGACGTTCACGAGGGGTCATAGGTTCAAGGTGAAGGGGGGGAGGTTTAACACAGATATCAGAAGGACATATTTTACACAGAGGGTGGTGGGGGCCTGGAATGCGCTGCCAGGCAAGGTGGTGGAGGCGGACACACTGGGAACATTTAAGACTTATCTAGATAGCCATATGAACGGAGTGGGAATGGAGGGATACAAAAGAATGGTCGAGTTTGGACCAGGGAGCGGCATGGGCTTGGAGGGCCGAAGGGCCTGTTCCTGTGCTGTATTGTTCTTTGTTCAAAAGTATTAGGCAATTCAGGAGAATAGATTTTCTTGGCTGCTGCAGAGGGCCAGCACAAACACAATGGGCGAATGGCCTCCTTCTGTGCTGTAGCTATTCTATGATTTTGTGTGCTGATATGAGCTTTCTAAAGGTCCCAAAGATATTAAAAGCAAAGACCCCCAGAAGAAATTCAAGAAATTATTAATTTTGGGAATTCTGAAGGTGCTGCTATGTTGTCAATTGTAGTTTATTAATAATAAATGATTGTTGTGGTGATTGTTCCTTTAAGGGAACACAACAGAAGAGGGTAATCTGGTTTGAGGGACCAATTGAGACAGAGTGGGTAATTACCATAGTGGGTGGAGTCCATTCTTTTAGGCAGAAGCTACCTAGACAGCATGTAGAAGAAATGTATGGACTGGGGCAGCCAGGAGCTGCTGGCCTGTACAGTTCTTTCTTGTTAATAAATACCCTTCGAGTTCCTAACAAAATCTGTAGCGTGCATCATTACACTGGCAATGAGGATAAGATGGATTATAGCGACACTGCCTGTGGCTGAGAAGTACGAAAGGTCAGCTTTTGAGATATTGCCAGATCCTGAGGGACAGATGCAGAGCAAACCTGGATTGGCCGGTATAGTCAGAAGTTTAGAAATACATAGAAAAAGAGAGAAAGTAACTCTCAGAAGCGAGAGCTGTGCCTTTGAGCTTAAGGAAAATAGGACTTGGGTTGAGGAAATGCAGAGTTGCTGCAGGTTTTCTTTTGAAAAAAACCCCACAGAAATCAATGTTTTAAGTGAAGAAGAAAAAATGCCCCAGGGAACTGGCCCAGGGAGCTGGCAGCTGGAAGTGGTGTTGTTTCAAATCTAGAGGGAAGGAATTTGGATAGGAGACAAAGAATTGCTGCAGTTGAACAAGTTCAAAAGCTAAAAGTAAAAGGGCAGGAAGCAGTCCTGTAGCTTTAAGAGTAAAATAAATAGAAAAGCCCAAACGAGACAATCTGTACCTGCCTTGATAAAATTGTTGCAAAATACACCTGCAGAGGGAAACCAACTGTATCTGAGCAACGATAGCCTGTGTGGAATGGATAAAGATTACTACACAAGTCTTAAAGCGGTAATGCACTTAAAAGCTGCAAAGACAAGAAAAAACAAACAGTAACGGACAGGAAAATTGGAGAAGACCTCAGATAGAAGGAAATTCTCAAAAAAGGTTGATATGCAATGAAGACTGCAAGGAAGACCCCACTGAAAGACAGTAAATGACCAAATGAGGGACAAGAAAATTGCAGAATGGAAACAAGTTAACACTTCATTGGAGACAAACCCGACCAACAGTGAAGCCAAATAGGGTTTAGCTGAAGTCAAGACAGGTAGAAATTAAGATTCCATTTGTGAAATGTATATGTCCAGTAAGAAAATGATGGATTCATGTCAGAACAAATGCAGAAATTAAAGATTCCAAAACAAACTAGAAACCATTGAACATAAAAAGGAATCAGCAAAAAGAATTAAAGCTCTAGAGAAGACCCATTATAATAACCATACCCATTATTGTAGTTCCTGTTAATGTGAATCCTGTGAAAGCACCTCAGACTACAGAATTACACCATTCTACAGGAAACAGATAAACTCCTCAAAGACTCTACTTATAATTGTCCAACTCATGTGTATAATATTTAGTTAGAATTTTGGCTTGAGTAACTTAGTTTTGAAGACTGTATAAAAGAGTTTAAGGGGGAGGGATGTGGTGATTATCCGTTAAGGGCAACACAGCAGAAGAGGGTCACCTGGCTTGGGGGACGAACTGGAACTTACCAATTGGGTAATCACCCCACGGGGAGTTCTCTCTTAGGCAGAGGACAGTCTGAAGGTATGTAGTAGACATGTAGGGACAGCGGCAATGGTGGGTTGCACTAGGGCAACCTCTGGTGGGGGGGGGGGGGGGGTTGAGGGGAGCTGCCAGTCTTTTTCCTTGTTGATAAATCCCCATTATGTTCCTGATGAGGTCTGTAGCATGCATCATTATAAAGCAATAGTGTCTGAAGTTTAAGGAAAAAACGAAAAAGCTGAAAATAATAAAATAATGACAATTTCCCAAATTAAAGTGTGAAATCACTGCCACTTTGCTCCCATCAGAGCTTGTTTGATTATTAGTTGGATATAATTGGAAAGCATTCGCCCTTGGCTTGTTATCGAGAGCAACATGGCTGCTTCCTCACTTACCCAGGCTAGGCCGCCCTCTGCCAGCTGCTGAGTTTGGCTTGTGGTGAGCAACAAGAAGACACTGAGAGTCGTGTAACCGTTGCTGCTGTACGAAGGAGGAATAGAACGTCTCAATCTCCTTCAGCTGGCTGGGCACATCCATGTTAAACACAATTACAACCCCATTGGAATCCTTCATTAAAGCTGGCCAACAGACCTCAAATCTTCAGAGAGGGGAAAAAACATAGTAAACAGAAGAGCACACAGGATGTAAACTGTTAACATGAAGGTCAGTTCAATATCCAAGTACATCTCCAGCTGAAATTTAACAATTTTAAACAATTAGTAATCTTATTTTCAGAATAGCTGAAGAATTGGTGTGTGGTTTACTTTTTTTTTAAGATCTGTTCACCGAGTTCTCATTCCCATTGCCTCATTCATTTTGTGAATTACGTAGAATATACACACACAAACAAGCCATTTAGCCCCTCAACTCTTGCTAATGTTTATGCTCCATAAAGGCTGCCTCTTACATTACTTCAGATCAATGCTATTCCCCACAATCCTCCACCCAGGGAATGGAGGAGGCAAAAATTATAGAAACATTTAATTGGAGGCCAGATAATCATAAATCAGTCAAAGGAAGAAGGATTGTGTCGACAGTTAGATGAAGAAGCAAGAGGCCCAAGTTGAGCATAAAAATCAACATGAACTGGTTGGGTCAAATGACTTGTTTCTGTGATGTATATCCTACATGAATCCATATATCAGAGCAAACAAGTTCCGTATTATTAGTTCTCGCTGGGTCAAGAGATTTCGTCCAAATTCTTTTCTGGATTTGTTGATTTCCACCATACATCTCTGGCCTCTTAATTTTGGGCTCCTCCAGAAATGAAGACATCAGATCCCTTCATAAGATTGCTGGTGACAAAAAGCTAGGTGGGAATGCAAGGTATGAGGAGAACACAAAGTGGTTGCAAAGAGATACAGACAGTTTAAGTGAGTGAGCAATAAGGCAGTAGGTGAAGTAGAATGAGGGGAAGTGTGAAGTTAATCACTTTGGTCGTAAGAATGGAAAAGCAAACCATTTTATAAAAAGGTGCAAAACTGTAAATCCTCACTAAATGGGTATGTTGTCAGCTTGGGCATGCTTGTGCAAGGAATACAATGTTAATATGTAGGTACAGCAAGCAATTGACAAAGCAAATGGAATGTTGGCCTTTATTGCAAGGAATAAAGTTTTGCTACAATTGTACAGGGCTTTGGTGAAATCCCATTTGTGCAGTTTTGTTCTCCATATTTAAGGAAGGCTATATTCGCATTGAAGAAGGTTCACTCAACTAGTCCGTGTGATGAGAGGGTTGTCCTAAGATGATAGCAAATTGTGACTAAAGCCTCTGGAGTTTAGAAGAATGAGAGGTAATCTTATTTAAACGTATATATTGTGAAGAAATTAGGCAGGGTAGATACTAAGTGGTCATTTCCCCTGGCTAAGGAATCTAGAACATGAGACCCAGGGTATCCAGTGCCAGGATAAGAGACCAATCATCTAGGACTGAGGTGCGGAGACATTTCTTCACTAAAAAGGTTGTGAATTTTTGGGATTCTCTACCCCAGAGGGTTGTAGATGCTCCATCACTAAATCTCAGGGAATCAAGTCATATAGGGAGTGTGCAGGAAAAAGGGATTGAGATGAAAGATCAGCTGTTGCCCATATTTGGATTTGTCATTCATTCTCAGTAGTTTGATGGAACAGAACAAATCGTCATTAACTGGGAAATGTAATCATTCTATTATCTTACTTCTGATCACCGGAGCAGTCCCACAGTTCCACTTCACACCCAATACTTTTCCCATTGGCATTCACATTTGGACATTCGTACTCCAGGATCCTGGAAGATGAGATGACTTTCGTTTAGCATTAATATATTAAACATAGTAAATTAAAATACAAAAACCACAAATCATGCAATACATTCATCAGAACATAGTACCCCTTTTCTGTTTTATTACAATTATTTATTCTTTCATGTGAATCACTGGTAAAGTACATCCCTAACTGCCCTTCAGAAGGTGGTGGTGAGCCTTCTTGAACTGTTGCAGTCTGTGTGGTGTAGGTACACCCAGAGTGCTGTTGGGGGTGGGGGGGGGGGGGGGGGGGGCGATCCAGGATTTTGACCTAATGACAGTGAAGCAACAGGATGGTAATTGGGGCTTGAAGGGAACTTGTAGTTGGTGATGTTCTCATGCTGCTCTTGTCCTATATGGTAGAGATCGCGGGTTTGGAAAGTGCTGTCGAAGGAACCTTGGTGAGTTGCTGCAGTGCATCCTGTAGATGGTATACATGGTTGGCAATGATTGTTGGCGGTGGTGTGGAAGTTCAAATGCTCAGATTAAAAATTCAATGCCTTCTCCGTAACAGCTGGTGAGAATGTTATCAGTTGCAGAGCTTCAAGGGAGTCTGCCTGATATTTCAGACTAACCTTCACTTGCATAGGCCCCATAACATTCTGTTTTTTGACCTTCACCAGAGGGTGAGCAAGACCAGATTTTTTCATAACAAATACCAAAGGCGAGATATGGGGATATGCAATGCAAATGAAGGATTAGCAGAAGTGAATTTTTCATCGAATGAGAAAGGGCGAAAAGCCAGGATTTAATTGGTAAATATGTACATCAATGAAGGATGCAAAAAATTGCTTGTTCCTGATTTACTGTAATTGACTATAATTACTAAGTTGTTTTTCTGTAATGTCAGAACCTCTTGCAGGACAGTTGCATGGTGATTCTCCTTGTTCACAAGTCATTAAAGGCCTCACATTGGATGCACGGTGTCTAGCACTGTTTGTGCAAGAGTTGACTAAGAGTGCCTAAAGTTGCTGATACCCAGCATCTCTGATAGTAGAGGCAGTGAATGTTCAAGATGGTGGATGGGTGCCAATCAAGTAGCTGCTTTACTCTGGAAGATAGAAGTGCTGTTGGAGCTGCACTCATTTAAAGTTGCTTTAGGGTAAAGAATGCTAGCAAGCATTGCATTACATTTTAACCAGATAGCAATGTTGAGGAAAGCGATGGAGTGCTCCCAGTGCTTGTAAACATCAGTGAATCCTGAAATTATCCTTGGCTGGAGCTCCCAAGTCACAGGTAACCTTTACCTAGATCAGAAAGTTAGTTATTAGGAGACTCACCTACCCAACATCTTCACTATTCTCACCTTTAGCATTTTGAAAGGTGTAATCCTGAAAGTGTGTGTCTACAGGCAAGATCAGAGGCCACTGCCATCTCAGTCCATTAAGGCAGAGCTAGAATGATTGGATAATTGATGGCTCAAAGAGAAGGACAAAGAAGTAGATATATAGCCAGGCAGGACACGAGAATACCTTCCTCTTTTGAAAGGAAGAATTCCTAGGATGCTCATTCACAGCCTAGAAACAGACAGCCTAGAAAGCCAGAATTCATTACTCCAAGTCCAGGGACCATTCTATATTACTTCTATTTCAACATCTCACAATTACTGTAAATCAGTAATGTAAGAATAATAGTTATTAGTTATATAAACACAAAATACTGCAGATGCTGGAATCTGAAACAAAAACAGAAAACTGCTGGAAAATCTCAGGAAGTCTGACAGCATCTGTGGAGAGAGAGTAGAGCCAACGTTTCGAGTCTAGATGACCCTTCGTCAGCCACAGATGCTGTCAGACTTGCTGAGATTTTCCTGCATTTTTGTGTGTGTGTTGTTATTAATTATTATGCATTAAGCCTGTTGCTTGAAACCACTCATGGAATTATTCTTGCAAGAACAACTCTTTATTGGACTTTACTATCTTAAACGTGCTTTAAAAAGACAAGTTATTCACTCTTGTACAAACAGCGCTAGACACCATGCATCCAACATGAGGCCTTTAGTGACTTGTGCACAAGAAGAATCACCATGCAGCTGTCCTGATGTTACAGAAAAACAACTTAATAATTATCGTCAATTACAGCAAATCAGGAACAAGCAATTTTTCACATCCTTCATTGACAGTAAAAACCTTTAATGACCTTGTCTGGAGTAAAAGGTTTGAGTAACAGATTCTAAAATAACAGATGTTAGGATTTATTTCCAACAGGAAGAGGAACCAAAAATGAGGGGAAGAAATAGCTTGTAAGCTAAGATTGGGAGAAGGAGTTGGTAGTTGCCCCTTAAGACAGAGCATAACCATACTGAATGCAATACAAGAGAAGTTATGTATAGCCCTAAGAGAGAAAGCAGAGCAACGATAGCAGCTTGATCGACTGACCAAGAAAAGTGAACAAATGATAAAAAGTATAAAGCTTTTGTGCCAGTCATCTGCAACATTTAAAAGCAACTTGAGGTTGATTGCAACCTCGGCAGAAGGTTGAAACAAAATTTAGAAATGAAAACAATTCTACCAAAAGAAACATCAATTGTCTTCAGTAATGAGACAGCTTCCATGAACAATCAGGATTGAAGTGAAGATTGTCGAGAGTAGGCCATTTCCACAATTCAGCAAAACATGGTCATAGAGTCATAGACATTTACAGCATGGAAACAGGTCCTTCAGTCCAACTTGTCCATGCCACCCTTTTTTTAAAAAAATGCCGAAGCTAATCCCAATTGCCCACATTTGGCCCATATCCCTCTATACCCATTGTACCCATGTAACTATTGAAATGCTTTTTAAAAGACAAAATTGTACCCGCCTCTACCACCACCTCTGGCAGCTTGTTCCAGACACTCTCCACACTCAGAAAAAAAATTGCCCCTCTGGACTTTTGTATCTCTCACCTTAAACCTACGTCCTCTAGTTTTAGACTCCCCTATCTAGCTGATCTGTGCCCCTCATTATTTTATAAACCTCTATAAGATCATCCCTCAGCCTCCTACGCTCTAGAGAAGAAGTCCCAGACTATCCAGCCTCTTCTTATAACTCAAACCATCAAGTCCCGGTAGCATCCTAGTAAATCTTTTCTGCACTCTTTCTAGTTTAATAATATCCTTTCTATAATAGGATGACCAGAACTGCACAAAGTATTCCAAGTATGGCCTTACCAATGTCTTGTACAACTTCAACAAGACATCCCAACTCCTGTATTCAATGTTCTGACCGATGAAACCAAGCATGCCGAATGCCTTCTTCACCTCTCTGTCCACTTGTGACTCCACTTTCAAGGAGCTATGAACATGTACCCCTAGATCTCTTTGTTCTGTAACTCTCCCCAATGCCCTACCATTAACTGAGTAAGTCCTGCCCTGGTTCAATCTACCAAAATGCATCACCTCGCATTTGTCTAAATTAAACTCCATCTGCCATTCGTCAATCCACTGGCCCAATTGATTGAGATCCTGTTGCAATCGGAGATAACTTTCTTCATTGTCCACTATGCCCCCAATCTTGGCGTCATCTGCAAACTTACTAACCATGCCTCCTATATTCTCATCCAAATCATTAATATAAATGATAAATAAGTGGACCCAGCACTGATTCCTGAGGCACACCGCTTCATAGAAACATAGAAACCCTACAGTACAGGAAGAGGCCATTCAGCCCAACGAGTCTGCACCGACCGCAATCCCACCCAGGCCCTACCCTCATACCCCTACAGATTTACCCCCTAATCCCTCTAACCTACGCATCTCAGGACACTAAGGGCAATTTTTAGCACGGCCAATCAACCTAACCCGCACATCTTTGGACTGTGGGAAGAAACCGGAGCACCCGGAGGAAACCCATGCAGACACGAGGAGAATGTGCAAACTCCACACAGACAGTGACCTAAGCCGGGAATCGAATCGCTGGTCACAGGCCTCCAGTTTGAAAAACAACCCTCTACAACCACCCTCTGGCTTCTGTCAAGAAGCCAATTTTGTATCCATTTAGATAACTCACCCTGGATCCTTTGAAATTTAACCTTATGCAACAACCTACCATGCGGTACCTTGTCGAAGGCCTTGCTAAAGTGCATGTAGACAACATCAACTGCACTGTCCTCATCTACCTTCTTGGTTACCTCTTCAAAAAACTCAATTAAATTTGTGAGACATGATTTTCCATTAACAAAGCCATGCTGACTGTCCCTAATCAGTCCTTGCATCTCTAAATGCCTGTAGATCCTGTCTCTCAAAATACCTTCCAACAATTTACCCACCACAGATGTGAGGCTTACTGGCCTGTAGTTCTCAGGCTTTTCCCTGCAGCCCTTTTTAATCAAAGGCACAACATTTGCCACTCTCCAATCTTCAGGCACTTTACCCGTGACTATCGATGATACAAATATCTCGGATAGGGGACCCGCAATTTCCTCCCTAGCCTCCCACAATGTCCTGGGATACACTTCATCAGGTCCGGGGATTTATCTACCTTCATGCGCTTTAAGACTTCCAGCACCTCCTTCTCTGTAATACCTACACTCTTCAAGACATCACTATTTATTTTCCCAAGTTCCCTAACATCCATCATAGAATCAAAGAATCCTACAGTGCAGAAGGAAGCCATTCGGCCCATCGAGTCTGCACCGACCGCAATCCCACCCAGTCCCCATCACCATAACCCCATGCATGCATTTACCCTAGCTAGTCTCCTCGACGGCACCAAGGGGCAAATTAGCATGGCCAATCCGCCTAACCTGCACTTCTTTGGAGTGTGGGAGGAAACCAGAGCACCCGGAGGAAACCCACACAGACACGGGGAGAACGTGCAAACTCCACACAGACTGTGGCCCAAACTGGGAATCAGACCCGGGTCCCTGACACTGTGAGGCAACAGTGCTAACCACTGTGCCATCATGCCGCCCCAATATCTTTGCTCAAGACAGCACCGGAGTATGGCGACATCTTGCAAGCGGTGCCCAGCATACCTTCTAATTCTATCTTTTGCTCTTGTTTCATGCTTCTAAAGCTTTATTGTGCACTCTCTCCTTTCCTTCTCTATGAATGATATGCTTTGCCTGTATAGCGCACAACAAACAACATGTTCCACTGTATACTAATACATGTGACAATCAAAAGAGCTCATGCGACATGTCAAACCTTTTGTGGCAATGTTTTGATGAAGCACTTTGTGACATTAAACTATGTTACAGGTGCTACATAAATGCAAGTTAGTTATGTTGGAGCTACCTTCTATCACCAGGATGATAGGGAGTGGGATAGCTTGATCTTGGTTTCAAATAAAGCTTGGCACAACATCGTGGGCCGAAGGGCCTGTTCTGTTCTGTACTGTTCTATGTTCTACCATTTATTTGTTCCTCTATCTCAATTACCAATCATTCTCCTTCAAACACCTTTAATTCCTTGATTAATGCCGACCTAACAAAGAGAAACAAGGACATTCCTTCTCTGCCCTACTCCCACACACCAGGGTACTCCTTCATTTATTGGGTGCGATCAATGCCTTAATTAGAGGGCAAAGATTGTCAGGGAAAGGCACTAATGAAAAGTGGAACTTTTTCAAGGAACAAATACTGCGTGTCCTTTATAGGTATGTCCCTGCCAGGCAGAGAGGAAATGGCCGAGTGAGGGAACCATGGTTCACAAAAGAGGTGGAATGTCTTGTCAAGAGGAAGAAGGAAGCATATGTAAGGTTGAGAAAATAAGGTTCAGTTGGCTCGATGGAGGGTTACAAGTTAGCAAGAAATGAGCTGAAAAAGGGGCTTAGGAGAGCTTGGAGAGGACATGAGAAGTCCTTGGCGGATCGGATCAAGGAAACCCCCAAGGCTTTTTACTCTTATGTGAGGAATAAAAGAATGACCAGGGTGAGGTTGGGGCCGGTCAAGGACGGCAGTGGGAATTTGTGAATGGAGTCAGAAGAGATAGGAGAGGTGATGAATGAATACTTTTCTTCGGTGTTCACCAAGGAGAGGGGCCATGTTTTTGAGGAAGAGAGGGTGTCACAGGCTGATAGGCTGGAGGAAGTAGATGTTCGGAGGGAAGATGTACTTGCAATTTTGAAGAAACTGAAAGTTGATAAGTCTCCTGGGCCTGATGAAATATATCCTAGGAGTCTTTGGGAGGCAAGGGATGAGATAGCAGAGCCTTTGGCATTGATCTTTGCGTCCTCACTGTCCACGGGGGTGGTGCCAGAGGACTGGAGAGTGGCGAATGTGGTTCCTCTGTTTAAGAAAGGGAATAGAAATGACCCTGGTAATTATAGGCTGGTTAGTCTTACTTTGGTGGTCAGTAAGTTGATGGAAAAGGTCCTCAGGGATAGGATTTACGACCATTTAAAAAGATGCAGCTTAATCCGGGATAGTCAGCACGGATTTGTGAAGGGCAAGTCTTGCCTCACAAATTTGATAGAATTTTTTGAGGAGGTAACTAAGTATGTAGATGAAGGTAGTGCAGTTGATGTCATATACATGGATTTTAGTAAAGCGTTTGATAAAGTCCCCCATGGTCGGCTTATGAAGAAAGTAAGGATGTGTGGGATAAAGGGAACTTTGGCTGATTGGATAGGTAACTGGCTATCTAACAGAAGACGGAGGGTGGTGGTGGATGGAAAATTTTCGGACTGGAAACCGGTTACCAGCAGAGTGCCACAGGGATCAGTGCTTGGTCCTCTGCTATTTGTCATTTTTATAAATGACTTGGAGGAGGGGGCTGAAGGGTGGATCAGTAAATTTGCTGATGACACCAAGATTGGTGGAGTAGTGGATGAGGTGGAGGGCTGTTGTAGGCTGCAAAGAGATATAGATAGGATGCAGAGCTGGGCTGAAAAATGGCAAATGGAGTTTAACCATGACAAATGCGAGGTGATTCATTTTGATAGGACAAATTTAAATGTGGATTACAGGGTCAAAGGTAGGGTTCTGAAGAATGTGGAGGAACAGGGAGATCTCTGAAGGTTGCCACTCAAGTGGATAGAGCCATGAAGAAGGCCTATAGTGTGTTGGCGTTCATTAACAGGGGGTTTGAGTTTAAGAGCCGACAGGTTGGGAACCTGTCTCGGGGGCAGGGAATTCATATGGTGTTCGTGGAAGTGGAAATGAATAGGGCTGGGAAGCATTTTCCGATCAGGGCCAGTGTGATCTCCTGGACTCGTTTCGATCGCCTCAGGGGGTCGGAGAGGAATTTCCCAGATTTTTTTTCCCCATATTGGCCCTGGGGTTTTCACTCTGGGTTTTCACCTCTCCCTGGAGATCACATGGTCTGGAATGGGGGGGTGGGGGTGAGTTAATAGGTTGTGATGAACAAAGCATCGTAGCTGTGAGGGACAGCTCGGTGGATAGGATATTAGTATGTAGATAGGCTGGTAAATTGGGCAGGGATCCTGGATTCAGGATTCAATCCTGGACCGGGGAGCGGCGCGGGCTTGGAGGTCCGAAGGGCCTGTTCCTGTGCTGTATTGTTCTTTGTTGGGTTATGCTGCAACTGTACAGGACCTTGGTGAGACCACATTTGGAATATTGTGTGCAGTTCTGGTCACCTCACTATAAGAAGGATGTGGAGACACTGGAAAGAGTGCAAAGGAGATTTACCAGGATGCTGCCTGGTTTGGAGGGTAGGTCTTATGAGGAAAGGTTGAGGGAACTTGGGCTTTTCTCTTTGGAGCGGAGGAGGTTGAGAGGAGACTTGATAGAGGTTTATAAGATGATGAGGGGGATAGAGTGAACGTTCAAAGACTATTTCCTCGGGTGAATGGAGTGGTAACTAGGGGGCATAACTATAGGGTTCATGGTGGGAGATATAGGAAGGATGTCCGAGGTAGGTTTTTTACTCAGAGAGTGGTTGGGGTGTGGAATGGACTGCCTGCAGGGATAGTGGAGTCAGAAACTTTAGGAACATTTAAGAAGCTATTGGATAGGCACATGGAGTACTTCGGGATGATAGGGAGGAAATAGCTTGATCTGGGTTTCAGACAAAGCTCGGCACAACAACGTGGGCCGAAGGGCCTGTTCTGTGCTGTCCTGTTCTATGTTTTATTCTATGTTTTAAGTTGTCCTGATGTCAGTGATTTCCTTCTGTGTGAAGAGCACATTGCCAAATAGGTGCCAGTGCTTAGATCACAGGTATTGCCAGATTGTCTTGTTTGTTCCTGGATGGAACGGATTGGCTTTTTTCTTTACAAGCATCATGCAACTGGTGACATTCCATCAATCTGGAGAGAGGCGAACATCACCACCATCTTCAAGTCAGCAAACCGGCTGCTCATCCAGCCAGTCAACTCGAGGTCCACCGCTCAGCCACATTTTACTTAAACTCCTCCAGGTCAGCTCTATCCATTGGTGAAGCCCAACAAGAACAGCACAGTGGCACAGTGGTTAGCACTGCTGCCTCACAGCACCAGGGACCAGGGTTTGATTCCCAGCTTGGGTCACCGTCTGTGTGGAGTTTGCACATTCTCCCCATGTCTGCATGGGTTTCCACCGGGTGCTTCGAAAGATGTGTTGGTTAGGTGGATTGGCCATGGTAAATTCTCCCTCAGTGTACCCAAACAGGTGCCAGAGTGTGGCATCTAGCACATTTTCACAGTAACTTCATTGCAGCGTTAATGTAAGCCTACTTGTGACACTAATAAACAAATTTTACAAACTTAACATCTCTAAAGAACACATCTTGTTTCAGACCTGACTGGAGCAGTGCTGACCAAGTGCTCACACTTATCAATTACTAACTGATTTCCTAATAGTCAAGGCAGTTGCACTCAATGTGACTACGTGTGGCATTACAGACTTCTCTTGAAAGCTGCCAGTCCTTTCCAGTGCCAGGCTATAGTGTGCTCTTTCTTCAATGCTTAGCATTCAAAGGTATAGGGTTTCACTCGGAGACTAAATAAACTCTACAAGGACCCCAAATAACAGACATTCCCAACACACCCCCACCTCCCCACCCCCGCTGGAAAACCAAGGGTGGGGTTGTTAGTAGAGACATGTCCGAGCTTGGCTTGAAATTCACAAAACATTTCAAGAGGTTATTGGATAGGCACATGGAGCACACCTGAATGATAGGGAGTGGGATAGCTTGATCTTGGTTTTGGACAAAGCTCGGCACAACAACGAGGGCTGAAGGGCCTGTATTGTGCTGTACTGTTCTATGTTCTATTTACAGCAGTGACCATCAGATGGCAGCCTTAATCTCTGGTGGATTTTCTCTCCCTTGCCCATAGTGTGATTAATTACTGCAATCTGTTTGCCATTTGTGCTATGAGTAGCAAACACCCGCATCCTCCAGGTGGATGTAGCTCAGTCAGCGGGCTACTTTGAGGAACAAAGATTTGTAATAAAATGGGAAATATATGCTGGCAACCTGATTTTAACTGTAATTTTAAGAGATCGTTTCAACTATGTTGTATTTGTAGGTGTTAGGAATAAAATATAGCTTTCAACTATATTTTGTATCTGTGTGTCTGAGAAAGATGAAACTGGGTTTGGTTTCATTTGAGAGGTTGTGTGAAATGGAGCTAAGAAGTCGCTACTCTGTTTGTATAACCTGCATTTTTAATTAAGCTTTTGTTGCAAAGTTGAGTTTGTGAAGTTGACATTTGCTATTGGTAAAGATGTAAAAATGCTACAGAAAAAAACATTGCACTGTCCCTTGAAAAACTGTTTGTTTCAGTGCTTGGAGGTTTAAGATGCAAAGTACATACAGAGTCCAAGCTAAATCATTTGTATCAAAAGGTCAAGCAGTAGTCTTGACAAGACAGCCTGTGTTTTTTAATGTTGCCCAATTTAAACCAGGCACTCAGATACCACGAACCTATAAGATTTGAATTTGATGTTGACAACATCAGACCAATCCTACTGCAGGAAAATTGATAGGTCATCACAGGTATAAAAAAAGAGTGCGGGGGAAGAACAAAGAACGACAGGAACAGGCCCTACACCCCTCCAAGTCCGCGCCGCTCCCTGGTCCAAATTAGACCATTCTTTTGTATCCCTCCATTCCCACTCCATTCATATGGCTATCTAGATAAGTCTTAAACGTTCCCAGTGTGTCCGCCTCCACCACCTTGCCTGGCAGCGCATTCCAGGCCCCCACCATCCTCTGTGTAAAATATGTCCTTCTGATATCTGTGTTAAACCTCCCCCACCTCACCTTGAACCTATGACCCCTCGTGAACGTCACCATCGACCTGGGGAAAAGCTTCCCACCGTTCACCCTATCTATGCCTTTCATAATTTTATACACCTCTATTAAGTCTCCCCTCATCCTCCGTCTTTCCAGGGAGAACAACCCCAGTTTACCCAATCTCTCCTCATAACTAAGCCCCTCCATACCAGGCAACATCCTGGTAAACTTCCTCTGTACTCTCTCCAAAGCCTCCACGTACTTCTGGTAGTGTGGCGACCAGAACTGGACGCAGTATTCCAAATGCGGCCGAACCAACGTTCTATACATCTGCAACATCAGACCCCAACTTTTATACTCTATGACCCGTCCTATAAAGGCAAGCATGCCATATGCCTTCTTCACTACCTTCTCCACCTGTGACGTCACCTTCAAGGATCTGTGGACTTGCATACCCAGGTCCCTCTGCGTATCTACACCCTTTATGGTTCTGCCATTTATCGTATAGCTCCTCCCTACATTATTTCTACCAAAATGCATCACTTCGCATTCATCAGGATTGAACTCCATCTGCCATTTCTTTGCCCAAATTTCCAGCCTTCTGTAGCCTCTGACAATGCTCCTCACTATCTGCAAGTCCTGCCAATTTTGTGTCGTCCGCAAACTTACTGATCACCCCAGTTACACCTTCTTCCAGATCGTTTATATAAATCACAAACAGCAGAGGTCCCAATACAGAGCCTTGCGGAACACCACTAGTCACAGGCCTCCAGCCGGAAAAAGACCCTTCCACTACCGCCCTCTGTCTTCTGTGACCAAGCCAGTTCTCCACCCATCTAGCCACCTCTCCCTTTATCCCATGAGATCCAACCTTTTTCACCAGCCTAACATGAGGGACTTTGTCAAACGCTTTATTAAAGTCCATATAGACGACATCCACGGCCCTTCCCTCGTCAACCATTCTAGTCACTTCTTCTAAAAACTCTGGCATGTGGGAGTTTTTTAAGGAACAGTTGTTAGGGCTACAGGACAGGCATGTGCCTGTAAAAAAGGATAGGAAGGGTAGGATTCGAGAACCGTGGATAACCAGGGAAATTGAGGGACTGGTCAAAAAGAAAAGAGAGGCGTATGTTAGGTCCAGGCAGCTAAAAACGGAGGGAGCTCTGGAGGAGTACAAAGAAAGTAGGAAAGAACTCAAACGGGGAATTAGAAGGGCAAAAAGGGGTCACGAAATGTCCTTGGCAGACAGGATTAAGGAGAATCCCAAGGCATTTTATTCACACGTTAGGAGGAAAAGGGTTGTCAGGGAAAAAATCGGACCTCTCAGGGACAAAAGTGGGGAATTATGCTTGGAGCCCAAAAAAGTAGGGGAGATCCTAAATGAATACTTTGCGTCGGTATTCACAAAGGAGAGGGATGTGTTGACTGGGAGTGTCTCGGAAGGGAGTGTTGAACCATTAGAGAAAATCTCCATTACAAGGGAGGAAGTGTTAGGTTTGTTAGAGAATATAAAGACTGACAAATCCCCAGGGCCTGATGGAATCTATCCAAGGCTGCTCAGGGAGACGAGAGATGAAATCGCTGGGCCTCTGACGCAAATCTTTGTCTCGTCACTGGACGCAGGTGAGGTCCCAGAGGATTGGAGGATAGCTAATGTGGTCCCGTTATTTAAGAAGGGTAGGAAGGATAACCCGGGTAATTATAGGCCGGTGAGCTTGACGTCCGTGGTGGGGAAGTTGTTGGAGAAGATTCTTAGAGATAGGATGTATGCGCATTTAGAAAGGAATAAACTCATTAACGATAGTCAGCATGGTTTTGTGAGAGGGAGGTCATGCCTCACTAACCTGGTGGAGTTTTTTTTTGATGAAAACAGGAGAATAACTGAAGAACTGCCACCTCTCAAGCCTTGTGAGGGAGAGCAGTTCTCAATTCTGCCAGCTTCAGATATATCTTAAGGGAATGCACCATCTAACTAGCGAAAGGTACCAAATCAGAAAGAACTTGCAGGCAGAGGAATCAACAGAAGACCGCCAAAGGTTTCTGAAAGCCACTAAACCTGATTGTATATTTTGAGAGTGACTGAAGTCTATTATTATATTTGTTTGGTTAATGAATGAGTATTGTATTTATTTGAACAGCGAACCATTAGGATCTTATTTTATTTGGTATGTTATTTGCTCAGTTTGCTTAGTTAAAGTTCCCTGTTGGTTAAATCAATAATTGTTAAGTGTTCATTTTAAAGTGAGTGTCAGGTATTTCTGTTAGGTAACCACTAAACCCCACTGAAGAACAGTTCACACTTTCCCACACACTTAACAGATTACGAGGAGATGTATTCCTCTTTGGGGGATTCACCGTTACTTCTCAAAAAGGGGGTCAACCTTTACATCGTAAAACTTTACAAACCTTGAAGTGAAGAGCTGTTACCAAGGATGTTAGTAGTTTCGGGAAGTTAAAATACAAATAAGGTAGAAAAAAACTGTGCTATTGGATAGCAACAGGGATCCAGAGAAACAGGGAGAAACAGAAAGCAGTTTTAGTTCAGTTGGCCTGTGGATACTACTTGCTGAATCAGAAAGTCCCAAAACCAGGGAGTGGAACAGAAAGGGGGTCCCAAGAAGATCTTCTAGTCAAAGGAAACGAATGGGAATCTGAGAACGGTCCTGTTAAGAGTGAGGAGCAGATGAAAAGGTGGAGTTAAAAGGCAGAGCTGCAAAGAGCAGACTTGGAACAAAGTGGACTTGCAAGAAGCCAAAAGATCTGAGGAGACAGCCAAAGGTTGGTGACTCCTTGATGCAGTGAGCTCCTGGTTGGCACAGCCAAGAAAGGGTATGTGAAAGGTATAGCCTAAATGCATGAGAGATTCAGGTGAAAGGAACACAAGGAGCGGTTGAAACCCTGGAGGTGAATTCTTGTTAAGATGTCAAGGTGAAAGTGCATTTGGGACAAGTTCTTCGAGTGAAAATTGGAAACCTCATGTGAAAGACATAGTTTCCATGAGACCAATTGGCTCACAGTGTGACGAGTGTCTGGGGGGACTTGATGAATGATCCATAGTATCTTTTTTTGGGTGGTACCTGTTACTTGGTTTCAAAGTGTGATGTGTCCGACCACAGGTAGCCTATTGGTTCATATAGGTTTTACTTACTGTGAACATTAGAGTACAAGATTGATTTTGTAACTTGTGTTATCCTAATCAATCTATAAAGATATAGGTGAGGTAAAGGAGTAGTATACTAATATTTTCTTGTTTAATAAATGTTTTATTCCTGTGACTCTTTAGTAGCTGCCCTCCTCGTTCCTGAACAAAAAATAAAAGTTACGGTCTATCAAGCCAGGTTCCATCCTGGGATTTGACTTGTCCAGTAGTAACATCCAGTTGGGATTGTAATAGGTTGTACAACAAATTAATTTCAATAATTGTATGTTGAGGAAGAGCAAGTCTGAAACTAGCCTATACCTTAAAACAGGTTTATTTCCAAGACAGCAAAGTCACAGACTCACCCAGTTCCTCCCAGATACTCCAAGTGAACTGGTTCAGATACTCTTAGCGATGCCCTGATCTTCCCCAAGTAGGGACAGCTATGCTTAATTACCAATTTACAGCATACATTTCAGTACAACACAAATTCAACATTAACGCACGTGTTTTAAATAAGATAATAAAGTACTCACATACCTGACACCTTGTGTTGGGCTGTAGTCACCACCAATGGCTTCAGATGCATCAGACAGAAAATTTGCTAGAACAGTTTTTCCACTCTGTCAATGACAAATTCGGGGTTGTGCATAAAAATACAACACACATATAATCCAACAGGAATGTATGTGGATGACTGCATCATCATGATTTTAACAAAAACCTGACGGAGGGTTGATCATAGAATCCCTACAGTACAGAAGACGGCCATTTGGCCCATCGAGTCTGCACCAACAACAATCCTACCCAGGCCCTATTCCTGTAACCCGACATATTTACTCTGCTAATCCCACTGACATGAAGGGGCAATTTAGCAAGACCAATCAACCTAACGTGCACATCTTTGAACTGTGGGAGGAAACCGGAGCACCCGGAGGAAACCCACGCAGACACGGGGAGAATATGCAAACTCCACACAGTCACCCGAGGCTGGTCCCTGGTGCTGTGAGGCAGTAGTGCTAAACACTGTGCCACCGTGCCATAATGGCAGTTAATGAATTCTCCATGCCTGGCTGTACCTTCCACCATTTTCTCTGTTCAGGTCATCATAGTGGTGGTGGGGTTCTTATCACCCTGTCCCTCTGCTCCTTTGGCACTTTTCTCCTGCTTTGAACATCTCATCTTTTCCATCCCACTCACCTCTCTTGCAAAATTTTCAACTCTACCACCTTACCAACATGAAGGGCATTTATATGGTCATTGGATAAACATATGGATGATATTGGAATAGTGTAGGTTAGAGGGGCTTTAGATTGGTTTCACTGGTCGGCGCAACATCGAGGGCCGAAGGGAATGAGCTGCCGGATAAAGTGGTAAATGGTAAGTGGTAAAGTGGTAACTTTTAACATTTAAGAAAAACTTGGGACAGGTTCATGGATGAGAGGGGTGTGGAGGGATATGGTCCAAGTGCAGGTCAGTGGGACTAGGCAAAAAATGGTTTGGCACAGACAAGAAGGGCCAAAAGGCCTGTTTCTGAGCTCTAATTTTCTATGGTTCTATGGCCTGTACTGCGCTGTAATGTTCTATAAACACAATATACATTTTCACACTGAGATATATCTTCACTGCTTTCCTTCCTCAGCCTCTATCTCCTTTGCCAAATCTATGACCCACTGCACTACCAAAATCCCAACAGTCTAGCCTTTGTTCAGCAACATTTCAACAGATACAGATTCACTAAAATACACCCTCTACAACTTTGAATTTTAACAATTAGAAAATCACTATTCGCTACATGCACCCTCTAGAACAATTAGAAAATCACAATTCACCACAGCCACTACAACTTTAACAATTAGAAAACCACAATACAATCAGGCAGAGTCAAAATGGTTTGGTGAAAGGGAAATTATGTTTGACAAATGTATTAGAGCTCTAATGGTGTAACAAGCAGGCTGATTAAAGGGGAATTAGTAGATCTAATGTATTTGGATTTCCAAAATGCATTCAACAAGATCCCACATAAAAGTACAAGAGTTAATGATGTTGTGGAAGGTTAGCATTGGTGTGGATAGAGGACTGGTTAATAGGAAGCTGAAAGTCGGGGTAAATTGCTCATTTGCAGATTTACAATCTGTAACTTGTGGAGTGACACAGGATTAATGAGTTGAAGGGGCCGGTTGTGTTTTCTGTTCTTACCTCAGTAGATAAACACCAGTGCACCAACCACACATAGGGGTGGTTAATGCAAAAGTACCTATTAAGGATTTGAGAAATTGGTACAGTTTTACACTCGGAGAACCTGTACACATGTTGGAGTTGGGAGCTCCTCAGAAGTCTGATTCATGATTCATTGCAGCACTTTCCCTCTGGTGACGTGCACAGAAAACATAACCACACACCTTAAACAGAGGCCACACTAGCACCAAGTGTATTGTAGTCACATTTACTAAAGGAAGGCAAATTGTGGGGAGGGTATAACTAGCATACAGTGGTATGTAGATAGGTGAAGCAAGCTAGCAAAAAACAAAGGGGAAAAAAGAGTAAACATTCCCTCCATTTCCACCCTGTTTACAGCTTTCACCCCTGACTCACTGCATCAAACGGAG
>NW_027592892.1:0-43159 GCF_964213995.1 Mustelus asterias
CCCCTCTCCCCTCACACACCCCCCTCTCCCCTCACACACCCCCCCTTCTCCCCTCACACACCCCCCCCTCTCCCCTCACACACCCCCCCCCCCCCCATCACCTACTCCCGTCCATCAACGCCCCTCTCCCTCCTGACCCTCAGCGTCCCCCGACTCTCTCTCTCTCTCCCCTTCCCCTTCCCCGCCACTTCTTGTTGCCATTGGTAACGGCGTGCCGGAAGTGCCGGGGCGGGTTCAGAGGGCGGCGGTTGCCATGGTGACGGGGCTGTTGTTCAGTGGCGGCCATGGGCGAGAACACCTACAGCTCCTCCGTGCTGCTGCACAACTGGTTCGAGGACCTCACCTTGGACCAGGTGAGGAATCTGACCCTCTTCCCATTCCCAACATCCTATCCTCATTCCCAACCCCTGAACTCATCCCATTCCCAAAATCCTGACTGACCCTCACCCCATTCCCAAATCCCAACCTTCACCCCAACACCATCCTAACTTCATCTCATTCCCAAACCTCAACCCCATCCCAACCCTCATTCCCAAATCCTGACCTCATCCCATTCCCAAGATCCCTATCTTATTCCCAACTCTCATCCCATTCCCAACCCTCATCCCATTACCAAATCCCAACTCTCATCCCAAACCACAATCCAACCCCATCCCACCCTCATCTCATTCCCAAATCTCAACCCTCATTTCATTTCCAAATCCCAACCCTTATCTCATTCCCTAATCCCAACCCTATCCCAATCCTCATCTCATTCCCAAATCCTGACCCCTGTCCCATTCCCAAAATCCCCATCTTATTCCCAATCCTCATCCCATTCCCAAAGTTCTGGCCCCATGGGAGACCTCATCCGATTCCCAACTCTCACTCCATTCTCAACCCTCATCCCATTCCCAGAATCCCCATCTTATTTCCAACCTTCATCCCATCCTCAAAATCCCAGCCTTATTCCCAACCCTCACCACATTCCCAACATCTTGACCTCATCCCAACCGTCATCCCATTCCCGAAATTCCATTTTCATTCCCAACTTTCATCCCATTCCCATTACCCCCACCCCATCCCAATCCTGACTCCATTCCCATTCTTATAACCTTAACCCTATCCCAATTTTGATCTCATTCCCAATCCTGACCTAATTCCAACCCATTCCCCTAATCCTGACTTTAGCACAACCCTTTTTCCTCATCCAGTGCCCTAACCTGTCCCCAATTTTAACTTGGTCAGGTGGAGGGGAATGGACAGTTTAGAGAGACAGCCAAAAGTCCAGTGACTTCTGGCGGGACTGGAAAATCCTGGTCACAGGCAAGACCAGAAAATCCCACCTGATATCTGCTCTTTCTAACCCTGTCAGCCAGTTCTATCCCCCAACTTTATTACCCATCCTAACCTCCTGATTCTGTCCCCTTAGATTAAATAATAGAAGTAGGTCTACTGCTACAGATAAAGTTTGGCTATAGGATTAGGTAATAAGGCTAAGGCATAGGAATAGGGGGCTAGCAAGAATTTGCTAGGAAGTTTGGGTTGGGGGTAGAGTTGGAGGATAGGGTTAGGTTTCAGGTGAGAGACTTAGGGGGTAGGATTAAAATAAGGACAATAGGATAAGGAAAGTTCATGATTAGATCGGTGTAAGGGAACAGGGTTAGAGGGAATGTGCCAGGGTTTTAGGAATAGGTTTGGAGGCACAGGATTGGAGAATAGGGTTATAAGGATAGGGTGAAGTCAGATTGAAGTTTAGGATTGGATGGGGTTGGGAATAAGGCACCTTATTTCCCAACCCTAAACCTCACAGTAGCCTCTATCCCTATACCAGTAATACTGTAACATAACACTCATCTCTAATTCTAATTAGAGGGTGTAACTGGTAATGGAAAAGAAGGAAATAGCAGAGATTTTGATCATGGATTTTGTATCTGTCTTCATAGTGGAATACCTAAAAAGCATCCACGAATAGTAGAAAAGCAGGGTTCAAAAGTGGGGCAATAAAACAATCACGATTCACAAGAAAAAGTACTCGGAAAACCAATGGGACTAAAGGCTGACAAGTCCCCTGGATCAGATGGCCTCATCCTAGGTGTCTTAAAATAAATAGCTGCAGAGATGGTGGATGTAATTGTTGTAATCCTTGGATTCTGGAAAGGATCCATTGGAAAACCACAAATGTAACACCACTATTCGAGAAAGGAGAGAGGCAGAAAACAGGAAATTATAGGCCAGTAAGCCTACCATCCGTTGTTCAAAAAATGTTGGAGTCCATTCTTAAGGAAATTGCAGCAGGATATTTAGAAAATCGCAATACAATCAGGCAGAATCGACATGGTATTTATGAAAAGGAAATCAGGCTTGACAAATTTATGAGTTATTTGAGGATGTAAGTGATGGGTTGGATAAGGGGAGCCAGTAGATGTAATATATTTAGATTTCCAATGATATGGTTGATATATAAGCACGGATCATTTAACAAGTGATTTAATTTACTAAGATAGATGGTCATCAACAATCAGTAAGTAATGAACCATATTGCACAAAGGACTTTAGACATCTCTTTCCATTACAGAGTG
This sequence comes from Mustelus asterias, assembly GCF_964213995.1. NCBI lineage: Eukaryota > Metazoa > Chordata > Chondrichthyes > Carcharhiniformes > Triakidae > Mustelus > Mustelus asterias. Next base: position 2,562 of record NW_027592892.1, read on the forward strand.
ACAATTGGTTATATATAACTTCAGGGTTACCACTCCAATGAGAACAGAACTAATCATTCATTTTGAAAAAGTGTGTTCTGTATCATCATGTCACTATGATCACTGTCCATTTTGAGCTCCACTATGTGTTTCTCCATTCAGTTCTGTTTTAACAAAATGTACACTGGAGAAAATGTTCAATCCAATTTCATTTGACCTCCTCATGTGCAATACGGTTAAATCCTCGAGTGCGTATTTAATTCTTCACTTCAGCTTTTTGGAATATATTAAAGAGTTTAAACAGAAAACAGTTGTTTATGTGCCAACCACAAACTATTGAGGGAACACGCCCATTATCAAATGTTCAAATCATCAAGTTGCCTAATAGCATATTTGAATATAGAAACAAATGAGTACTCTGTGGAATGCAAAGCCTCCCGGATGGTTTTCATCGGGCCAAGATATACTTTGTATGTTTTGAATTTTGTTAATCTTACACAATAAATGTGTGAGTGCATTTCCTTGTGTTGGTACAATTTGGGATGTTTTACTGGCTGTGCACTAGTCTAAGCAGGATCGTGACGTCAGGCCATGTGCCAGCATTTATATAAATGCCACATGGAACCAGAGTCTTCACTCACCTAGTCAGTCTGTACAACACTGGAGCTATGTCACAGCTTCTTCCTTTTCCACACAAATGGCACATAAGGCAATCCATTTCCTCCCTGTGATAACCCCCAGGACTTGCATGGGCGAATCATTGATTGATCTCCCCGTCGGGCTCGTTGAATACAAGCTCCCTGGGGATTGGTAATTAACTCACCAGGTGGAGCTCGTATGCCGAGCCCTGTATAAAGCAGGCTACTGAGTGGGTCCATTATTGTATTGTCCCGGTTGGGACCTATTTTATAGAGTCATAGAATCATACAGTGCAGAAGGAGGCTATTCAGCCCATCGAGTCTGCATTGACCACAATCCCACCCTGGCCCTATCCCCACAACCCCATGCATTTACCCCAGTTAGTCCCCCTTATACTAAGGGGCAATTTAGCATGGCCAATTCACCTAACCCGCACATCTTTGGACTTATGTTCACCACAGGCTTGTGGTTTTATTTTACTTCATTTTGTGCAATGAAGCACTATTCCTTTACAGCTGACACCTGAGGTTATTATACTCCCAACCCAACAAACTAGGCTTTTCTGTTACAATTACCTTTATTAATGTGGACAGGTTGTTTACTTGACTCTCAACTTGCTACCAGAAGATCCAGCTAGGTGTCACGAGGGGGGCTTGGGCACTCCATTCCCATTGGGCATTAAGCTGCACTAGATGTCCCCCCCGGTATTTAGAGGCACTGACTGTTAGGGCAAGCAAATGTGGGTTTGAATTAATAATCTTTTAAATTGAAGGTGGGAATACAACTGCTGAGCCAATCCTTACTCCCAGCTTGATGTCTAGTTTTAACCAGCAGATGTTCCTAACTGTATAAATGTCATCCGTACCAGCTTTTCTTGTGCACAAAGCTTAAAATTCCTAATGTTTGCGCAGCCTTTAAGTTATTTAAAACCTTTTCATATGTGGCAATGTTAATCAGAATATAACTCCATACTTGAACACAGACTCCATCTAGTGGCTGTTACTACTTAACATTATGGCATAATGAAAAATGATTTGGAGGGAATCATTGGATAGAACTTAAACCAGATGACAAGGGTTTCCCCGACCAGTTGAGAGCCAGCGGGAGCCCTGCAAAGCCTCCTTTGGGGAAGGCCTGCTATATTAAAGTGCCAATCAGGCACTTATGTGGTCAGTGGTGGATCTTCCTGAGGATCAAGGACTCTGGGGGTGGAAGTCCTGCCAAACATGAGCTGCCGGCAGCTCCTTGTTGCCGGCTGTGCCACTGGGAATGGTGAATGGTGGCTGCCAGTAATGTATCCATCAGAGGCCCAGGATCAACAAGGGACTCCGGGGCAAAGGACAGTAAAGGATGGGGGTTGTGGGGAGAAGGTCATTGGCTAGGATGGGGCATTGTATTTGGAAGAAAGGGCAAGTGATAGCTCTCAGATCCCTTGATAAGGCAATGTGTCCTATAACAAGGGCCCTCCCCACAGGAGCCCTCATGGGTTTGCTTTTCAGGCTACCCATGTGGCGATTGCCCCACTGGCGCTGCTTGAATACTTGCTTCAGCCTAATGAGGCCTTTGAGTGAACATTAATCTCCAACTTAAGAGGCTCAATGAATGTCGGTTTGGGAAGATTGTCCATAAGCCTTCCCACCTCGGACTTAAGTGGTCAGGAAGCGGGAAGGTGGTGGGTGCCCATCTTGCAGTCTCTAGCTTGATTAAATACCCTTCCCAACCTCCAAATTCGCCTCAGGGGAGTATTAAATACTAACCATCTTCTGAGCACTTAACCTAATAAGAAAGTCTTGCCTTTCTATACCCGCTTTCTTGACCACAAAACATCTCAAAGCACCTCACAATCAATAATATACTTTTGATGTGTCATCACTGTAGGAAATGTGGCAGCCAATCTGCTGTTTGCAGGTCTTTGCTGTGAGCAATGAGATAATAACTTGATAATATATGTTTCTGCAATTGATTGAGGGATAAATTTGGTCAGGATATCAGAAAGAACTCCACTGTGCATTTCAAAATAGTGCCTTGGGTTCTTCTATGCCTACCTGAGAAGGTAGACAGGGCCTCAGTTTAAAGTCTCATCCAAAATACTGTGGATGCCGGAATCTGAAACAAAAACAGAAAATGCTGGAAAATCTCAGCAGGTCTGACAGCATCTGTGGGGAGAGAATAGAGCCAACATTTCGAGTCTAGGTGACCCTTCAACAGAGCTGGGTCAGCTCTGACAAAGACTCTAGACTCAAAACATTGGCTCTATTCTTTCCCCACAGATGCTGTCAGACCTGCTGAGATTTTCCAACATTTTCTGTTTTATGACACCTACCTATGGCACTATTGGCAGTTAAGGACCTAAACCATCTACCAACCAACAGCAGAAGCTCTCAGTTGCTGCCCCAGATATTCTAATAGGTGCTGGTATAGCCGAGGTTCTCACTGCCTGCACATAATTGGTAAAACATTCCCATCTGCTTTTGATACACAACCAATGTGTATGTGACACATACTTGATTAATTTTAGCATCTTTGATTGTCTGAAGATTTAATGAATGATTATTGATAATTACACTGGGAAAAGTAACTTAGAGCCATTGCCATTATTGTTGTAGAAACCACTGCCTGAAAATGACTGTGATCATACTAATCCTTCTCTCCATTCTAATAGAAACACAATTCCATTGAAAGTGAATGGAAAATGCACGGCAACACGTTAAGTGCATATACAGTCACTTACATTAACATTCGGACTGATGCCCATCAGATAGCTCTGGTGGTCTGAATCGAAATCACTTTAATTTCATAGAGAATCATAGAGACCCTACAGTGCAGAAGGAGGCCATTTGGCCCATCGAGTATGCACCGACAACAATCCCACCTAGGCCTTATCCCCGTAGCCCCACATATTTACACTGCTAACCTACGCATCCCGGGACACTAAGGGGCAATCTAGCATGGCCAATGCACCTAACCCGGGGAGAATGTGCAAACTCCACACAGACAGTGATCCAAGCCGGGAATCGAACCCAGTTCCCTGGAGTTGTGAGGCAGCAGTGCTAACTGCTGTGCCACCGTGCCACCCGTTTAACCAAGAGAACCTGAATGCCTATACGGATAGAAAATTCAAACAAAGCTATTCTTTAATCTAATTTGTTTTGGTCAGCTGGGTTTCAGCACAGCATCTACAAAGCAATTAACTGTGAATTCTCCACAGGTAGTATTTTTGTTTGCTCATTGTGGAGTATGCCGTCGCATCAGTGAAACACATTCCAACCAACTCAAGCCCAGAGGTGCTGGTTAGGAAAAATTAAGGACCTTGTATGGGTACTGTTGGGATTTAGCCAGTTAACTTTGCACATATCCAAAGTCCAAAGATGTGCGGTTTAGGTTGATTGGCCAGGTTAAAAAAAAAAAATTGCCCCTTAGAGTCCTAAGATGCGTAGGTTAGTGGGATTAGTGGGTAAATATGTGGGGATAGGGCCTGGGTGGGATTGTGGTCGGTGCAGACTCGATGGGCCGAGTGGCCTCCTTCTGCACTGTAGGGTTTCTATGATTTTCTATGATTTTTCTATATAGCCAGTATAAAGCACCAGTACCTCCTCACTTTCCAGTTAGAACATAGAACATAGAAAAGCTACAGCACAAACAGGCCCTTCGGCCCACAAGTTGCGCCAAACAATTTCCTTACTTTCTAGGCTCATCTATAACCCTCTATCTCACTAACCTCCATGAACCTATCCAAAAGTCTCAAAAGACTCAATCGATTCCGCTTCCACCACCACTACCGGCAGCCGATTCCACGCACCCACCACCCTCTGAGTGAAAAACTTACCCCTAACATCTCCTCTATACCTACTCCCCTGCACCCTAAACCTGTGGTCTCTCGTGACAACCATTTCAGCCCTGGGTAAAAGCCTCTGAGAATCCACTCTATCAATACCTCTTAGCATCGCCATCCTTGAGAATGTTGGCTCATGGTGCAATCTAGAAGTTAAGTTTATTTATTAGTGTCACAAGTAGGCTTACATTAATACTGCAATTAAGTTACTGTGAAAATCCCCTAGTTGCCACACTCCGGCGCCTGTTCAGATGCACTAAGGGAGAATTTAGCATGGCCAATGCACCTAACCAGCACGTCTTTCAGACTGTGGGAGGAAACCGGAGCACCCAGAGGAAACCCACGCAGACACTGGGAGAACGTGCAAACTCCGCACAGACAGTGACCCAAGCCAGGAATTGAACCCGGGTCCCTGGCGCTGTGAGGCAGCAGTGCTAACCACTGTGCCCCCAAAGTGAGCAAGAACAATCCCAGTACTCAGCAGAGAACGGCTATCAAGAGATACAACATGAAAACCACTGCAAGGCTTTGGTTGCATTGAAAATATTTTACAGCAAATCTTCAGTTAATTACTGAAGTTTTTATACTTTTTAGCAAGAACCGTCACTTACCTGCTTGGAAGAATCTCAGGGCCACACCTTTGCTGCTGCCTCCTACTCCACATCCCTTTAAACACCCTTGGAGATTTTAAGGCTGGAGGTGTTTTCAAACTTCCTGTCACCTCAGTGACCGGGTCTATTTGTGCATCTCCACAGTGTACAAAATCCATTCCAAGAAGTGTTAGTTCTTGCCACTCAGGTTGCCCAGAACAGGACATCCCTTGGAAAATCAGTGCCAATAGGTTATTATTCACATATTTCTTATAGCTGAGCTACCCCACTGCTAATGGATATATCTAGTGGTCACTCATTTTCCTTCCAGCCTTCAACACTTTGTACTTATATTTCCTCTGCTTCTATTCCATCCATTTACAGATTCTATCTTAGCTCCTTTTGTAGGTCCCTCACTGCTTCCTCTAAATTGACTGCTCTTACTCTGTGTTTAATCTTTTTGTTCTTCAGTTCTCTGAATGAAGGGAGATCCAACCCAGAGTGCTGCGAGTTCCACCAGGCGAAAGGCAAGGGTTCAGACCCCAAATCTACCCCAGCTAGAATTAGGAAATCAAACCCTGTGTTGTTGGCACCAAACCTGATCCACACTGGCCGCCCAATCAACTGGGCTAACCAGCTTCCCAGGGGATGCCAGTTGCTGTGGCAATATGCACCTTAACATGCATGGTGCCATCCGGAGTTATGCTTACAGATAATAGAGATTCCAATTTTCTTTCTGTCACTTAGCTATCCAGGAATCTCTCCTGCTTTTACTGCCTGCGATTGGTGTATGTTGGAAGGATTTCGAGATTCATACTCAATTTGTTAGTTAGGACTGTTTTCCTTGCAGGAAAGAAGGCTGAGCGGAGATTTGATGGAGGTATTCAAAATCATGAGGAGTTTTGAAGGGGTAGATAGGGAGAAACTGTTCCCACTCGTAAAAGGATGGAGAATGAAAAGGCACTAATTTAAAGTAATTGGTAAAATAAGCAAAGTAACATGAGGAAAACCTTTTTACGCAGTGAATGTAATGCACTGCCTGAGAGTGTGGTGAAGGCAGGTTCAACTAAGATATTCAAAAGGGAATTAGACTATTATCTAAAACAGATGAATGTGCAGTGTTATGAGGAGAATGTGAATTGCTCCAACAGCCAATACAGTCACAACGGACCAAATTGTCTCCTTCTGTGCTGCAGTATTTCTATAATTATATGGCTGTGTTATCAACTTTCTAAGGCCATCAAGTCCTGGAATGGGAATTGAATACAGTAAGTAGTCTAACAACACCAGATTAACCTGGTGTTGTTAGATTTCTTACTGTGTTTACCCCAGTCCAACGCCGGCATCTCCACATCATGGGAATTGAACCCAGAGCTTCTGGCTGAGGCAAGGATGCGACCAACTGTGCCTCAAGACCCCCTTATCCAGTTTTGTATTGCCTGTAAATCTAACCAGTTGCTAGTGAGTTTCTGAATCCAAGTTGGAATAATGAATGAGAGGATGGATCAAGGAAATCATTAGAGGAGCAGTACTGAGCAAACTGATGGAGCTGTGGGCCGACTCCTGGTCCAGATGGACTTCATCCTTTGATTTGATTTGATTTATTATTGTCACATGTATTAGTGTACAGTGAAAAGTATTGTTTCTTGCATGCTATACAGACAAAGCATACCATTCATAGATAAGTAAAGGAGAGAGTGCAGAATTTAGTGTTACAGTCATAGCTAGGGTGTAGAGAAAGATCAACTTAATGTGAGGTAAGATTCAAAAGTCTGGTGGCAGCAGGGAAGAAGCTGTTCTTGAGTTGGTTAGTACGTGTCCACAGACTTCTGTATATTTTTCCCGACAGAAGAAGGTGGAAGAGAGTATGTCCAGGGTGCGTGGGGTCCTTAATTATGATGGTTGCTTTTCCGAGACAGCGGAAAGTGTAGACAGTGTCAATGGATGGGAGGCTGGTTTGCGTGATGGACTGGGCTTTGTTCACGACCCTTTATAGTTTCTTGCGGTCTTGGACAGAGCAGGAGCCATACCAAGCTGTGATACAACTAGAAAGAACGCTTCTTATGGTTCATCTGTAAAAGTTGGTGAGAGTCGTTGAGGACACACCACACTTCTTTAGTCCTCTGAGAAAATAGAGGCGTTGTTGGGCTTTCTTAACTATAGCGTCAGCATGGGGGGACCAGGACAGGTTGTTGGTGATCTGGACACCTAAAAATATGAAGCTCTCGATCAGTTCTACTTCGTTCCCATTGATGTAGACAGGGGCATGTCCTCCACTACGCTTCCTGAAGTCGATGACTATCTCCTTTGTTTTGTTGACATTGAAGGAGAGATTATTGTTGTTGCACCAGTTCATCAGATTCTCTACCTCTTAACCGTACTTAACTGTCTCATCATTGTTTGAGGTCCGACCCACTACGGTGGTGTCATCAGCAAACTTGAACATCTAGTTGAAGGGGAATTTGGCCACACAGCCATAGGTGTATAAGGAATATAGTAAGGGGCTGAGGACACAGCCTTTTGGAGCATCAGTGTTGAGGATGATCGTGGAGGAGGTGTTTTGCCTATCCTTACTGATTGCAGTCTGTGGGTTAGGAAGTTCAGGATCCAGTCACAGAGGGAGGAGCCGAGACCCAGGCCACGGAGTTTGGAGATGAGTTTTGCAGGAATAATGATGTTGAAGGCTGAGCTGTAGACAATAAAAAGGAGTCTGACATAGGTGTCTTTGTTATCTAGGTGTTCCAGGGTTGAGTGCAGGGTCAGGGCGATGGCGTCTGCTGTGGACCTGTTGCGACGGTAGGCGAACTGTCGTGGATCCAGGCAATCTGGGAGTCTGGAATTGATTCGTGCCATGACTAACCTTTTGAAGCACTTCATAATGATGGGTGTCAGAGCCACTGGACTATAGTCATTAAGGCACACTGCCTGGCTTTTCTTTGGTACTGGGATAATGGTCGTCTTCTTGAAGCAGATAGGGACCTCACGTTGTTGTGAAGAGAGCTTGAAGATGTCTGCGAATACCCCCACCAGCTGATCCGCACAGGATCTGAGTGCTTGTCCGGATACTCCATCCGGGCCAGTCGCTTTTCATGGGTTGACTTTCGAGAAGGCTGCTCTGACATCTGCAGTGGAGACACCAGATACAGGTTCATCCGAGGCTTCTGGGGTGGAGGGCATGCTCTTGCTGACCTCTTGCTCAAAACAGGCGTTGAATGTATTGAGCTCATCAGGGAGGGGTGCATTGGAGCCGGCGATTTTACATGCCATCATCTTGTAGCCTGTTATGTCTTGCAGACCTTGCCATAGTTGGTGGGGGTCCATGTGGCTAGCCTGGGACTCTAGCTTGACTCGGTACTGTCTTTTGGCAACTTTGATGGATCGACTTAGATCATATCTGGCTTTCTTGTATAGGTCAGGGTCGCCTGACTTGTACGCCTCAGACCTGGACTTCAGCAAGCAGTGGATATCCCTGTTCATCCATGGTTTCTGGTTGGGAAACACATGGATTTGCTTCTTCATGTGATGTTAGCCTGCAGGTACAGCGAGTAATCAAGAAGGCTGATAGAATGCTATCTTTTATTACAATAGTAATTATTAAAGTAAGGATGTTATACTTCAGTTATTGATGAGTCTGCATCTTGAATAGTGTGTGCAATTTTGGATTCCTTATTTAAGGAAGGATTTGGAGGTGGTTCAGAGGAAGTTTATTAGATTGACACCTGGAATAAGCAGGTTGCCTTATGAGGATGGGTTTGAAAGGCTGGACTTGTTTCCACTTGAGTTTGGAAGAGTGAAAGATGATTTGATTGAAGCTTAAAAGATTCTGAATGGTATTGACAAGGTAGACCCTCTTGTGGGTGAGTCCCAGAACTAGGAGACACTGTTTTAAAATTAGGAGTTGCCCTTGTCGGACAGAGATGAGGAGAAATGTTTTCTCTGAGGGTTGTGCAACTCTGCCTCAGAAAGAGGTGGAAGCGGGATCACTGAATATTTTTAAGGCAGAGGTAGTTTCCTGTTGGACAAGGAGCTCAGAGATTATTGAGAGTAGATGGGGAATGTGGAACTCAACGCAAACAGATCAACCATGATCTTATTGAATGGCAGAGCAGGCTTGAATGGCCTACCGTTGCTCCTATTTTGTATGTTTGTATGCTCCTGATAGTGCTGCCTACAAAGGAAAGCATCCACTGTGGTGGGGGTGTGGGTGGGCTGGGGATTTCTGTCACAGGGTCTTTGATCCTGGAGAAGGTCCACTGCTGGTTTTCCCTAAAAGAGGTGGAGCAGGGCTCTTGCTGGCTCTCCAACCGACAGGTGAGACCCTTATCACCTGGATTAAATATCACCCCGGGAGTGAGATGGAGGAACGAGATAGTGATCAGGAGTGGGGGTTGGGTGTGGTTGAGATCAAGTTAGTGACTTGGAAGTAGTGAATGGGAAGGGAGTGAATTAGGTACCATCAGTGTCCTATGGTTTTAATGTGGGAGGAGCATTGTGCTATGCATTTTTAAGGGGGACTCCAGTGACGTCTTTCAAGTAAACTGGTTTTCCTGATTAGAGCCGACCCATCCAAAGGGCCTAATGCGTGTTTGAGGCTCGGGCCCTGGGAACCTCATTTGATGCCTACATCAATATGGGTGCACTCCCATCTCAGAAGGTGCACATGCCTTCCACTATTTTAGATGTTTTCCATGTTTGTTCTGTAACGGGACTTCAGGTACATATTTAGATACCTAAACGCGTTAGGGGTTTTCTGCCTCTGTTACCCTTTCAGACAGTGAGTTCCAGAGCCCCACAACCCTCTTGTTGAAAAAGCTTTTCCTCATCTCTCCTCTAATCCTTCTACCAATCATTTTAAATCCCCTACTCACCGACCTCTCTGCCAGGTAAATAGGCCCTTCCGATCCATTCTATCCAGGCCCCTCACAACCTTGTACATCTCAATCTAATCTCCCCTCAGCCTCCTTTGTCCCGAGGAGAAGAACTCCAGCCTATCCAGTCTTTCCTCATCGCTGTAATTTTCCAGTCCTGGCAACATCCTTGTCAATCTCCTCTGTATCTTCTCTAATTACCTTTCTGTAATGAGGTGACCAGGACTGCACACAAGTACTCAAGTTGTCCAACTACAGCACTATCCAGTATCCACGTCACGGATATTTAGAATCTCATTTTTGGCGATATGTAAAATTATGTTTTGATAAAATTGAGACCTTGTAAAAATACCAACCTGGGCTCGTCTTTGTTCACTATTCGACCCAAATCTGTGAAAATTGACAGTGCTGTGAGTACTGAGTGCCTAATTTCTGCCTTGGAGGAAAAACGTGTGAGTCATTCATCTGAGACTGGATAGACATGTGGCCTTTTAAATGTAGATGTCTGCTATTATTTAATTTGAGAACAGCTTTATACTGATGCAAAACTGAAAGGGACATGCTCTTTAACTACAGCCCCTGGCTGCATCTGTTAACAATGGTACTTCTTTGCATTCTTAAAGCACAATACGAGGAAATGCATAATTCAGGAATGATTGGAGTAAGAAAGGCGACCATCGTCAACTTGCTAGACTGCTTGAATATTTATGCATGAATTAATCACTTCAAAATGGTACTTTGAGCTTTTTCACACACCCTCCCCCACCCCCCCCCTCCCCCATCTTTATATTCGCTACCTCTTCTGCTCACTCTGAATCCCTTATTGCAACTAATGCAATATTGCCTTTGAACTGCATAAATACACTTCAGAGATCATAGAAACCCTAGAATGTAGAAGGAGGCCATTCGGCCCATTGAGTCTGCACTGCCAACAATCCCACCCCAGACCCTATCCCCCATAACCTCACACATTTACCTCACTAATCCCTCTAACCTACACATCCCGCATTATGGGCAATTTAGCATGGCCAATCAACCTAACCTGCACACCGTTGGACTGTGGGAGGAAACCGGAGCACCCGGAGGAAACCCACGCAGACATGGGGAGAATGTGCAAACTCCACACAGACAGTGACCCAAGCCTGGAATTGAATCCAGGTCCCTGGAGCTATGAGGCAGCAGTGCTAACCACTGTGCCACCGTGCCGCCCAATTGTAATACTATCTTTTAGAATGGCCTGTCTTATACTTTTTCACACAAGAAAAGCAGAAAACAAACCCGTAAATGCTAGAATTCTGTAAAGAGAATCAGACAATGCTGCAGATATGCAGCAGGTCAGTTATCAAATATGCAGAAAGCAGACTGGTTGCTGTTTTAGGCCGGACTACCCAGAGCACAGGTCCTCCTTCCATTGTGATCTGTTCTGGGAAAGATTTTTATTTTGTCTTATTCAGATGCTTGCATTTGCACATTCTTTATTTTGCCTATCTCCATCCTTACCTAAACTCATCTGCTGCTGAAAGCCCATGTGTTTGTCAAGTCCAGACTTGACTATTCCAATGACCTCCCGTCCCCCGTAACTTCAGTTTAACCAAAACTCTGCTGCCTGTACCCTGAGAGGGATTGAGAGAGTTGCAAAATGAGCTGCTGACTCAGGGCCTGAATTTTCATCACCCAGATGGCAAGTGGGAGTTGGGAAAATTCCCGGCTTGTCGCGCTTCTAGAGAAAGTGTCTGGAAAGGCAGGATCTTCGTTGTCGGAAGGCAGGTGCGGGCTGGAGTCAGGCAAGCCAAGAAGGAGGTTGGAGGCAGCCTCAGGAGCTGCTGGGCTCCATGGTGGGCTGTATAAAAGGCTCTTCTTGGTGCTGTGGGACTTCATCCCAGTTAAAATAAAATCACATAGGCCCTCCAGGCCTCAGCCCTTACATCCTTTCACCCGCCCCCCCACACTCTCCTTGCCTCATTCTTATAACCTCATGCCGCTGTCACCTCCTATGGTCCTTCAATGTCAAGCTGTATTCCTCCACCCCCCTCCCCCCATGGCTCTTTATACCCCAATGCCAAGCTATGTCCCTCCTTTCACCCCCAATGCCAAGTGTGATGACAATGTGCTATAGGTTTTTATGTTTAGAGGGACTTTTTTTTTCTACAGTCAATATGTCTGGTGGGAACACAGCTCAGATGCTGGGAGAGCAGGATAATTACTCATTTTAGTCATGTAGTGTTTACTTAGGAGAGCACAAATACACTTTAGTTTACAAAAAGAAAAGCTTCCCTGGGGTTTTGATTAATGGAAGGTGGGTTTAGATTGACAGGGGTCATGTGAAAATGCGGTTAATTGGTGGAGCTAGGTATGAGGCGGAGAGAAATAGCTTTTGAGTTCTGGTTGGGGTTTGTTTAAAGACAGAGGTCAGTAAGCTCCTCTGAAAATCAAAACCTGTCTGAAAACTTTGAGATTGAGATCCTCATAGCAAGTATATTTATGTTTACTAACTGTATTTAAAGTGGGCTTTAAGTCTGTAAGAAGAATGTTGTTTATTTGGAATTGAAACGGTGATAGATTAGAAATTAGAGTTATTTCTTTTCATGTTTAAATGTTTTTCAAATGGGTAATAGTTAAGCTGATTCATGTGTTAGAATTATAGTTAAACTGTGTTATAAAATAAAGTTTGTTTTGCTATAAAAGTTCCCTAGTTTGTCAGTGGAATTACTCCTGGAGTGAAGCAATCCTATCCTCACATTTGTGTCAAAATAAAAAAAAATTGTTGAGGTCTAGTCTAACTTCCGAATATAATTTTGGATTCTGGTCCAGGGCCCTAACCCAAGTCATGCTCCTCCAGTGAGAGAGGGGCGAGTGCGTGTGTTTGAGAGGGGGGGGCGGGTGCGCCCGCTTGGGAGAGGGGCGGGTGCGCGTGCTTGAGGGAGGGGCACGTGCGCCTGCTTGAGGGAGGGGCGGGTGTGCGTGCCTAGGTGTGGGTGTGTGAGAGAGTGGTGAGTGTGCATGCGAGAGGATTGAGTGTGCATGCGAGAGAGCGGCGAGTGTGGGTGTGTGAGAGGGAGGTGGGTATGAGAGGTGGGCAGTGGGCAAGATTTTCCAGCCCAAAACTGGAAAATCCCGCCTGAAGTCAACAGACCTTTGCATGGTTCCTCCCTGCCCTCACCCCCCCCCCCCCCTCCTCCCGACAGCTACCATTCCCGAGGTGGGCGGGGTGTTAAAATTCCCCCCCAGTGGGGTGTGTGCATGTGTGGGAGAGATGTGCATGTGGGGGAGAGATGTGCATGTGGGGGAGAGATGTGCATGTGTGTGTATTTCTGCTTTTGGTTGTGAGTGTGTGAGTGTCTGAAATGCGAATCCAGCTCTCCAGTAACACTCCCAATATTAAATAAATTTCTGAGCAAAAGATTAGCATCGCTCCTTCAATTACAAATTACTAAAACAAAAGTAAGATTTGGAAGCATTTGTGGAATATGCAAACATTTAACCTATAATAAATATTTATGTACATAACAAATAGAAAAAAACGTATATGAATTTGTTTTTGTATGTTTATACCTATTGTGCAATAATAATCCTTTTTTTGTGTTGAACGCTTCAATATAATACAAGCATTTCATGGGAAGAGGGTCATTCCCAGGCCCTGCCTGGAGGCACTGCCGGAATGGGGGAGTTTCCGCTGGGAAGTTTTGGGGTGGAAGGGAGGGGTTGTGGGGCGGTGTCCCATGTCTGTTGGGGTGGGGGCTCTGTGTCTATGAAGGGGGTGGGTTCCTTAGTTCACTTTTATTTGGTTTCTGGTGGAGCGGGCTCATTCAGAGACTATCCCGCCTGCATGATGTCATGGGGCCCGCCTCTTAATATTTTTATGATCAAAGTGTTTAAAAATATGCTGGGTAAAACTGGTAAGCTAGCTGGCGGGCACGCTGCCCTCCGCCTTTCCTGTCGCAAACAACACTTGGAAAAAATTTGAAAAGTTCTGCCCATACTCTTTTTAACATACTTTGCTCTGAAACACTTGCTGCTTTAGGCAGTAAAGAGAGAAAAATGCATTCCTAAAAGTTCCAGGTAAAATCTATCTCAAAAGACAGGACTTGAATATTTCTGCCAAAAAAGTGAAAGTTCCTTTTTCTGCTACATTTAATCAGGGCAGTGTGAGTGGCAAGCCCCATGCCCTATTCCCATCCTTAACCTTGTTATAAACACCTCGCTCATGGTTCTTGGTAATATATTAGAGATCATTTTTGTTCTGGGAAGATTAAAATTTCACTGTTGAAAGTGGGATCAATGCAACTAAAGCAGCTTGAAGATATTTAGACTTAAAAGTCTGGGGCCATGTTTATTTAAGGGGTTAACAGCTGAAAGGTAAGATCATAAAACTGTGGGTGGGCGTACTTAGCTGCAGAATTTGTGTCTACATTTCTTGCAAAGAAATGCAGTCCAGAGAGTTTTGTTTTGGGATTAGATCTACAATTAATTTTAAAACCATTCAGTGAGCTCTGGAAGGCTTCGTTGTCATGGAGATGGGTGGAGTTTAAGAATGATGGTGGTCCTCCAACAGTTGTCCTTCTCAGCTGGTTATGTGCAGTTGTTTCCTTTGGAGGGATAGTAGCTAATGTTACAGATCTGTGAGTGTTATGGAGACTTGTCCCACATGTACAAAATACAGATACAAAAGGGTCCAGAGGGGCAATTTTTTCACACAGAGGGTGGTGAGTGTCTGGAACAAGCTGCCAGAGGCAGTAGTAGAGGCGGGTACAATTTTGTCTTTTAAAAAGCATTTAGACAGTTACATGGGTAAGATGGGTATAGAGGGATATGGGTCAAAGGCGGGCAATTGGGACTAGCTTAGTGGTTTAAAAAAAAGGGCCGGCATGGACAAGTTGGGCCGAAGGGCCTGTTTCCATGCTGTAAACCTCTTTGACTCTATGTCGTCACGCTTGCCATAATAATGAGATCAAATTGTCTTCACCTTTTAAAAACTGTATCCTTGAATACTTGAATAAAGTAAGCCCTTGTGACAGTGAAAGTGAATTGAAAGAATGGTTTTGAATAAAGATTGTTTGGAGAGATTGCCTTTGAACAGATGTTAGTTCCCCCACACCCACGTGCTGACAGAGAAAGGTGCAAGAAGGTGAGTGAAGCTGTTTGTTTGTTAGAAGATGTGTATTGACATTCGAGCCTTGACTTATCTTGGTCACTCTTGTAAAGTCATTAAACCGTTTCCTACACTGTCCTGGTGCACACCAAGTAAGAAGTCTAACAACACCAGGTTAAAGTCCGACAGGTGGCACACCTACCAATAGGAGAGATCCAGGCATACTATGCAAAATTGTGCACCCTAATCTAATTGGTCTGAAGTTTAATGCATGAGCTCAAAAATGCAAAAAACATCTTTTTGTATCTTACAGGATGTTATTAAAGACTTCATTGCGAGGAAAGAACGTGGGGAGCTTATGATACAGAAGATAGGATCTTACAGAGAAGTATTACTGGAAAAGGTGAAAAATCTGTTTCAAACAGTTTTTTTTCCCAAAAGCAACAATTTTTCATCAGTTATTGACTAAGTTACTGTAGAATTGTGTCAAAGATGGCAAAAAATATAAATCAGAGGTGGTCAAACTTTTTGAACCTTAGAGCCACATACAGTAATCTTCAAACGTTCAAGAGCAGCATGATATTTACAACTTCTACATGCATTCAATGTGACTGCTTAAAATAAATTCCAACTTGTAAATCTATTATAATAGTATTATCCCTTAAGTATGAAGGTACTTATAGTTATCAGGGGAAATCACTGCTCGAGGGAGTGACCTTCTGAGTCCCCATTCCTGGATACAAGTCTTTGAAAATAAGGGAGCAACAGAGGCTGCAGGTCAGAGGGTTAGGGGTGAGAGGGTGTGTTAGGGAGTGGGACAAGCCATGAGCCAGAGGGTCATCAGTGAGGGTGGGTCAGGGAGCATAGAAACATAGGAGATAGGAGCAGGAGGAGGCCATTTGGCTCTTTGAGCCTGCTCCACCATTCATCACCATCATGGCTGATCATCCAACTCAATAGCCTAATCCTGCTTTCTCTCCATCACCTTTGATTCCATTCACCCCAAGTGCTATATCTCGCCGCCTCTTGAATACATTCAATGTTTTGGCATCAACTACAAATAGGGAGATCCCCCCTCATTCGTCTGAACTCCAGCGAAAACAATCCTAACCTAGTCAATCTCTACTCATACATCAGTCCCGCCAACCCTGGAATCAGCCTGGGCGGCACGGTAGCACAGTGGCTAGCACTGCTGCTTCACAGTGCCAGGGTCCCGGGTTCGATTCCCGGCTCGGGTCACTGTCTGTGTGGAGTTTGCACATTCTCCTCGTGTCTCCGGGTGCTCCGGTTTCCTCCCACAGTCCAAAGATGTGCGGGTTAGGTTGATTGGCCAGGTTAAAAATTGCCCCTTAGAATCCTGAGATGTGTAGGTTAGAGGGATTAGCGGGTAAATATGTGGGGGTAGGGCCTGGGTGGGATTGTGGTCGGTGCAGACTCGATGGGCCAAATGGCCTCCTTCTGCACTGTAGGGTTTCTATGATTTCTATGATAAACCTTCGCTTCACTCCCTTGAGAGCAAGGACATCCTTCCTCAGAAAAGGAGACCAAAACTGTACACAATATTCTAGGTGTGGCCTCACCAAGGCCCTGTATAATTGCAACAACACATCCCTGCGAAACCTCAAAACCTCTCACACTGAAGGCCAACATACCATTTGCCTTCTTTACCGCCTGCTGCACCTGCATGCTTACCTTCAGCGACTGGTGAACAAGGACACCCAGGTCCCACTGCACACTCCCCTCTCCCAATTTACAACCATTTAGGTAGTAATTTGCCTTCTTGTTTTTGCTTCCAAAGTGAATAACCTCACACTTATCCAAACTATTCTGCATCTGCCATTGATTTGCCCATTCACCCAACCTGTCCAGATCATGCTGAAGGACCTCTGCATCCTCGTCACTGTTCACCCTCCCACCCAACTTGGTATCATCTGCAAACTTTGAGATGTTACATTTTGTTCTCTCACCCAAATGATTAATATATATTGTGAATAGCTGGGGTTCCAGCACCGATCCCCGTGACACCCTACTAGTTACTGCCTGCCAATTTGAAAAGGACCCATTAATTCCTACTCTCTGCCAACCAGTTTTCTATCCATCTCAATACACTTCCCCCAATCCAATGGGCTTTAATCTTGCATGATAATCTCTCATGCGGGACTTTGTCAAACGTTTTCTGAAAGGGCAAATATACCACATCCACTGACTCCCCCTTGTCAACACTACTAGTTACATCTTCAAAGAATTCCAACAGATTTGTTCCCTTTCATAAATCCACGCTGACTGTTTGATCTTGCCACTGCCTTCTAAATGCTCCGCTATAAAATCCTTGATAATGGATTTGAGAATTTTCCCCACTACTGATGTCAGCTTAGTATGGCTCCTGCTCTGCCCAAGACCGCAAGGAAGTACAAAAGGCTGTGAATGTAGCCCAATCCAACACAAACCAGCCTCCCATTCATTGACTCTGTCCCAGCATAATTAAAGACCCCACGCACCCCGGACATTCTCTCTTCCACCTTCTTCCTTCGGGAAAAAGATACAAAAGTCTGAGGTCATGTACCAACTGACTCAAGAACAGCTTCTTCCCTGCTGCTGTCAGACTTTTGAATGGAGTTACCTTGCATTAAGTTGATCTTTCTCTACACCCTAGCTATGACTGTAACAGTACATTCTGCACTCTCTCATTTCCTTCTCTATGAACGGTATGTTTTGTCTGTATAGCGTGCAAGAAAACAATACTTTTCACTGTATGTTAATACATGGGACAATAATAAATCAAATCAAATCAAAGTTAAGATGACTGGTCTATAATTCCCCGTTTTCTCTCTACCTCCCTTTTTGAATATTGGAGTGACACTCGCTACCTTCCAATCTGCAGGGACTGTTCCAGAGTCTATAGAATCCTGGAAGATGACCACCAACGCACCCACTATTTCTAGAGCCACTTCCTTAAGTACTCTGGGATGTTGATTTATCCACCTTCAATCCCATCAATTTTCCCAACACCATTTCTCTACTAATTTTGATCTCCCTTAGTTCTTCCCTCTCACTAAATCTTGCATTCTCCAACATCCAGCAGGAGAGGTGGTGATCGAGTGACATGACCCATCAGTGGGAAACGATGTTAAAAGTTACTGAACGATGTTAAAAAGCATTTACCTTCTCTAACCTGCCAAGCTGCTGTCAAAGTGGTCAGTGTGTCATTGGGAAAGAGGCATCGCAAATGTAAAAAGGCTCTGGAGTGCCATTTTGACTGGATGAATGTTTCCCATCTCAGCCACAGTGGCCACCCAACAACAATTTCCACTATTTTCCCAGCCCCTGACCCACCTCCACCGGGCTGGGAAAACTGCACCCAATGTGCAAGCTAGTTGCATGACTTATCAAATGAGGAAATAAATGAGTTTGTAGACCTTTGAATGATCAGAAGGAGAGTCTGTACTTGAGCTGTCCACTGTGCTGGGCTCATCTCAGTGTTCATATCACTTAGCAGCTGGGAGGCTAAGGCCTAAGAAATCCATCATGGGGAAATCCCTCAACCTTCCTCCTGCTTTCTCCAATATTATAGACCATGTTTGGGACAGATGAAGGTTGTATTTACCACAGGGAATTACCGACACAGTGTATTTATGGTGGAAACCTATCATTTTCAGGTTAGTTTCCATTGGGCTCCCTGTGTCCAACTTCCACCAGCAATTTGCTGTTGAGGCCAAAGATTTTTGGTTCCAGCAAGTTACTAATTGTACAAATATTTAGAAAATAGCAAAGCCTGAATCAATTTTCATGAGGTTAAAACATATATACAGAAATATTCCTTATCTAAGACAGGAGGAAAATTAGGTGCCACATGTCAATTTGAGGCAGTTAGCTTGGTGAGACGGGGGGCTGGGGCGTGTGTTTGGGGATCGGGTGTTGGATGATCTATCTTTTAAAATAATTTCAGATGTTTTTGGAATGTTTAGAACAATTTTGGTTTCAAACTTCCCCGTCTCTAATGTTTAATAGCAGATGTTACAAAATAATTCATTTAACTTATCTGAACTCAACAATCTGCGTCTTAAATCTGTCCTTTAGAATTTTCTTATATCACGTAAAGGATCTCCAAGTTTTAAACAGATAACATATTGCATCCAGATCTAATGTGGTTTTTTTGAAGTTACAATATATATTTTATAAGGGAAAGGAGAAGAAAGGAGTAATTGAAGCTCAAAACACACCATAAAAGGAAGGGCTGTTTACTATAATCTTTTACAGATAGGACAGTATTCATTAGAGTGATGAGTGAAGTGTTTGTATTTACGCCAGAAAGTTCAATCCAAGCTCCTCGATGGCTCAACTGTGTAAAGCAGTGTGAGCAACAATGCTACACAGGCTGGACAGGCTCAGTGTCAGAGAGCTCTCAGAGAAACTTATCATTGATTGCCATCAAAACTCATCTGGTTCACTAATGTCCTTTACGGAGGGAAATCTGCCATCCTTACCTGGTCTGACCTGCATGTAACATCAGATCCACAGCAATGTGGTTAACTCTTAACTGCCCCGGAAATTGCCTTGCAAGCCACTGAGTTCAAGGGTAAGTAGGGATTGGTAACAAATGCTGGCCTCGCCAGCGATACCCACATCCCATGAAAAAAAGAGTGCTAAAATTGGACTTTTCAGCCTTAGGAATCCATCAGCTATGTCTCCCTCTTCTAGTAGGATGGCAGGGGTAGGGGAGAATTTTAATCCTCCTCAGGATGGAAAGCAGGTGGGGCGGACAGTAGAAATGGAATGGGAGACTTACCTGCTCACCACCTGTCCTGTTCCTATCAATTGCAATTTTAACTCACAAGCGTTGAACAAAGAACAACAAAGAACAAAGAACAATACAGCACAGGAACAGGCCCTTCGGCCCTCCAAGCCCGCGCCGCTCCCCGGTCCAGGATTGAATCCTGAATCCAGGATCCCCGCCCAATTTTCCATCCTATCTACATCCTAATATCCTATCCACCGCGCTGTCCCTCACAGCTACGATGCTTTGTTCATCACAACCTATTAACTCACCCCCACCCCCCCCATTCCAGACCATGTGATCTCCAGGGAGAGGCTAAAACCCAGAGTGAAAACCCCAGGGCCAAGTTGGGGGAAAAAAAAATCTGGGAAATTCCTCTCCGACCCCCTGTGGCGATCGAAACGAGTCCAGGAGATCACACTGGCCCTGATCAGAAAATGCTTCCCAACCCTATTCATCTCCACTTCTGCTTTACGAACACCATCTGAATTCCCTGCCCCCGAGACAGGTTCCCAACTATCCGCAGTCTCGCTCTGTACTGGCACCAGCAAGATGATCATAGAATGAAGCCTTGAAACGAGAAACAAAGAACAATTAGCCTGCGCCGCTCCCTGGTCCAAACTAGACCACTCTTTTGTATCCCTCCATTCCCACTCCGTTCATATAGCTGTCTAGATAAGTCTTAAACGTTCCCAGTATGTCCGCCTCCACCACCTTGCCCGGCAACACATTCCAGGCCCCCACGACCTTCTGTGTAAAATATGTCCTTCTGATATCTGTGTTAAATCTCCCCCCCTTCACCTTGAACCTATGACCCCTCGTGAACGTCACCACCGACCCGGGGAAAAGCTTCCCACCGTTCACCCTATCTATGCCTTTCATAATTTTATACACCTCTATTAAGTCTCCCCTCATCCTCCGTCTTTCCAAGGAGAACAACCCCAGTTTCCCCAATCTCTCCTCATAACCAAGCCCCTCCATACCAGGCAACATCCTGGTAAACCTCCTCTGTACTCTCTCCAAAGCCTCCACGTCCTTCTGGTAGTGTGGCGACCAGAACTGGACGCAGTATTCCAAATGCGGCCGAACCAACGTTCTATACATCTGCAACATCAGACCCCAACTTTTATACTCTATGCCCCGTCCTATAAAGGCAAGCATGCCATATGCCTTCTTCACCACCTTCTCCACCTGTGACGTCACCTTCAAAGATCTGTGGACTTGCACACCCAGGTCCCTCTGCGTCTCTACACCCTTTATGGTTCTTCCATTTATCGTGTAGCTCCTCCCTACATTATTCCCACCAAAATGCATCACTTCGCATTTATCAGGATTGAACTCCGTCTGCCATTTCTTTGCCCAAATTTCCAGCCTATCTATATCCTTCTGTAGCCTCTGACAATGTTCCTCACTATCTGCAAGTCCTGCCAGTTTTGTGTCGTCCGCAAACTTACTGATCACCCCAGTTACTCCTTCTTCCAGATCATTTATATAAATCACAAACAGCAGAGGTCCCAATACAGAGCCCTGCGGAACACCACTAGTCACAGGCCTCCAGCCGGAAAAAGACCCTTCCACTACCACCCTCTGTCTTCTATGACCAAGCCAGTTCTCCACCCATCTAGCCACCTCCCCCTTTATCCCATGAGATCCAACCTTTTTCACTAGCCTACCATGAGGGACTTTGTCAAACGCTTTACTAAAGTCCATATAAACAACATCCACGGCCCTTCCCTCGTCAACCATTTTGGTCACTTCTTCAAAAAACACCACCAGGTTAGTGAGGCATGACCTCCCTCTCACAAAACCATGCTGACTATCGTTAATGAGTTTATTCCTTTCTAAATGCGCATACATCCTATCTCTAAGAATCTTCTCCAACAACTTCCCCACCACGGACGTCAAGCTCACCGACCTATAATTACCCGGGTTATCCTTCCTACCCTTCTTAAATAACGGGACCACATTAGCTATCCTCCAATCCTCTGGGATCTCACCTGCGTCCAGTGACGAGACAAAGATTTGCGTCAGAGGCCCAACGATTTCACCTCTCGTCTCCCTGAGCAGCCTTGGATAGATTCCATCAGGCCCTGGGGATTTGTCAGTCTTTATATTCTCTAACAAACCTAACACTTCCTCCTTTGTAATGGAGATTTTCTCCAACGGTTCAACACTCCCCTCCGAGACACTCCCAGTCAACACATCCCTCTCCTTTGTGAATACCGACGCAAAGTATTCATTTAGGATCTCCCCTACTTCTTTGGGCTCCAAGCATAAGTCCCCACTTTTGTCCCTGAGAGGTCCGATTTTTTCCCTAACAACCCTTTTGTTCCTAACGTATGAATAAAATGCCTTGGGATTCTCCTTAATCCTGTCTGCCAAGAACATTTCGTGACCCCTTTTTGCTCTTCTAATTCCCCGTTTGAGTACTTTCCTACTTTCTTTGTACTCCTCCAGAGCTCCCTCCGTTTTTAGCTGCTTGGACCTAACATACGCCTCTCTTTTCTTTTTGACCAGTCCCTCAATTTCCCTGGTTATCCACGGTTCTCTAATCCTACCCTTCCTATCCTTTTTTACAGGCACATGCTTGTCCTGTAGCCCTAACAACCGTTCCTTAAAAGACTGCCACATACCAGATGTGGATTTACCCTCAAACAGAATCTCCTAATCAAGAGCTGCCAATTTCTGCCTGATCCCACTAAAGTTAGCCTTCCCCCAATCCAACACCTTACCTTTGGGACACCACTCATCCTTTTCCATCACTATCCTAAAGCTAACAGAATTGTGGTCACTATTTGCCACATGTTCCCCTACCAAAACTTTGAAGACCTGACCGGGCTCATTCCCCAGTACCAGGTCCAGTATAGCCCCCTCTCTAGTCGGGCTGTCTACATATTGTTCCAACGAACCCTCCTGTACAGTGTGAGAATGAGATGAAGCATAGGATGTGAGGTATCAATCGAGGTTGTTAGGTGAGTATCATGGTGCGGTGAATGAAGCAGTGGAAGAATTAGGCATGTAAGAACATTCACTGATCTTGACCGCTCGAGTGAGGCCACTTGTCTTAGCATTGAGTACAGTTCCTTAAGGCTGGGCCACTGGCATTGATCACTGCAGCCATCTTCTCAACACTTGTGTGAAGTGTTTTCTGGTGCCCCTATGGAGAAGAGAGCCTCTCTCCTTTTGTCCACTGTCTCCTGCGCAAAGTTTCCAGCATATCATTTGAAAAGCTTGGGCTTGCTCACTTGCTGTTGTCTGCTGCCTGTTTTGCTCTGAACATGATGTGGAGATGCCGGCGTTGGACTGGGGTAAACACAGTAAGAAGTTTAACAACACCAGGTTAAAGTCCAACAGGTTTATTTGGTAGCAAAAGCCACACAAGCTTTCGAAGCTCTAAGCCCCTTCTTCAGGTGAGTGGGAATTCTGTTCACAAACAGAGCTTATAAAGACACAGACTCAATTTACATGAATAATGGTTGGAATGCGAATACTTACAACTAATCAAGTCTTTAAGAAACAAAACAATGGGAGTGGAGAGAGCATCAAGACAGGCTAAAAAGATGTGTATTGTCTCCAGACAAGACAGCCAGTGAAACTCTGCAGGTCCACGCAACTGTGGGAGTTACAAATAGTGTGACATGAACCCAATATCCCGGTTGAGGCCGTCCTTGTGTGTGCGGAACTTGGCTATCAGTTTCTGCTCAGCGACTCTGCGCTGTCGTGTGTCGCAAAGGCCGCCTTGGAGAACGCTTACCCGAATATCAGAGGCCGAATGCCCGTGACCGCTGAAGTGCTCCCCAACAGGAAGAGAACAGTCTTGCCTGGTGATTGTCGAGCGGTGTTCATTCATCCGTTGTCGCAGCGTCTGCATAGTTTCCCCAATGTACCATGCCTCGGGACATCCTTTCTTGCAGCGTATCAGGTAGACAACGTTGGCCGAGTTGCAAGAGTATGTACCGTGTACCTGGTGGATGGTGTTCTCACGTGAGATGATGGCATCTGTGTCGATGATCCGGCACGTCTTGCAGAGGTTGCTGTGGCAGGGTTGTGTGGTGTCTTGGTCACTGTTCTCCTGAAGGCTGGGTAGTTTGCTGCGGACAATGGTCTGTTTGAGGTTGTGCGGTTGTTTGAAGGCTCTGAACAAGCATGGCATAGTAATTGCAGGGTAATTCCTGATGTAGCTTCTGACAGATTAAACTAATTCCTGCCTGCTTAATCAAGTGGATGTAAAAGATCCCAAAGGAAACCGGGGAGGGGTGGGGAGACTCGGTGGGGAGGGAGGGGGGGAGGGGGGGGGGGGGGGGTTTGGTTAGAGGGAGGGGCGCCACTGCCTGGCTAACATAATTCTTTAAGTAACATGGTCAAAAACAGATTAACTGGATCTTTAGATAATTGCTGTTTATGGAACATTTCAGTGTGAAAACTGACTGCCAAACCTGCCTATGTGATTATATCAGTGACTGCGTTTCAAAAGAAATCAATTGGCTGCAAAGCACTTTGGAAAACTCTGATTATCTGTGCAATCTATGCTGGCCTACAGATAGAGAACAGTGAAAAACCTGTGCTGGCCTACATGGATGAAATGGGTTAACCTGTTTGCACCATGGTAAGGCCTTCCTTTGGGAAGCCTATCTGCAAACAGACACAGTGAGCATTGGAAAGCTTAGAGAACGTAAAGAATTACACCAGGAGTGGCACGGTGGCACAGTGCTGCCTCACAGCGCTAGGGACCCGGGTTCGATTCCCTTCTTGGGTCTGTGTGGAGTTTGCACATTCTCCCCACGTCTGCGTGAGTTTCCTCCGGGTGCTCCAGTTTCCTCCCACGTTCTGAAAGATGTGCTGGTTAGGTGCATTGACCTGAACAGGCGCCAGAGTGTGGTGACTAGTGGAATTTCACAGGAACTTCACTGCAGTGTTAATGTAAGCCTTACTTGTGACAGTAATAAATAAACTTAAACTTAAAACATGATGATGATGATAAACGAATAGAACCTTTTTGATATTTTTTCATATGGTTCTGGGAACATTGAGTATTAGATACCTTGTCCAAATGGCATTGAAATCGGCATACTAGTCAAACATTAGAACGAATCTTCATTCTGGTCCCGTTCAACATCCACAAATATTCATTTACCCTTTCCTTTCTGAAGCTTATTGTGATTGTTGCCTCATCGTTGTCTGACTAGTGTGATTGCCCTTGATATCAAGGCAGGATTCAATCAAGAGTGGCATCAAGAAGCCCTCGTAAAATTGAAGTCAGTGGGGATTGTTGAAGTCAGGAGGCACAAAGAAAGAAGGTTGAGCCAATCGTCTCAGCCCTAGAACATGGCTGCATACATTTCTCAGGACAAAGCCCTAGGTCCAACTGCCTTCACCAATGGCTTTTGGTCTACTGTAAGGTCCAAAATGAGAACTGGTGGATTACACAATGTTGAGCTTGATTTCCAATTCCTCAGACAATGAAGCAGTTCGTGCACATATCCAGCAAATTCAGGCTTCGAATAAATGACATTTAATATTATGGTACACAAGTGTGACAAAATGACCGTTTCCAACAAGATAGATCACCTGCCTTTAATATTCTCTGGCTTTATTATCATTGCCTCCCCCATTTCCCTCCTCTAACTAGCAACAACCTGTGGGTCACCATTGACCAGAAACTGAACTGGACCAGCCACATAAATACCGTAGCTATTCAAGCAGATCAGAACTGCATATTCTACAATTGACTTCAGGGCGTACTTGGCACATCGAGACTATCTAAGTTCCATCTATGTTCACACCTAGGGGTATGTGTGAGAGATGTGGAACAGTGATTGCTTATTTATTATGGAGGCGATTCTCCCAAAAGTGCTGAATTGGTGGGAAAACTGTTCAAGATCACGACTGTTTTTTCAGTGCAGCTTCAGACCGTGAATCTCCGCAATCTGCGCAATGCAGAGGTCACAATCGTGAATATCATTTAAAACCCAGGAGGGTGGGGCCTATTCGCGCTGGAGTCTGACAGTTCTGGAACTCTGTGCATGCGCAGTGGCTCCAATTTGTCAGTCTCCCCGTTTGCTGGCCAGCTCGATCACTGGCCAGCGCAACACCCCCCGTAGTGCTGCTCCTCCAGCCACCCCCCCTCTCCCCACCCCACGGCCCAATTGCGGCCCCCACAACAATTCCCGGACCTGCCCCGGAACACCCTGATGTCCAGCCAACCCCTCCCCAGCAGTGGCGATCCCGCCCCCTCCCCTTCACCCTGGCAGACCCTCCCGGTGTCAGACCTCCCCCCCGCCGCCTGGGAGGCAGACCCCGTCCGACAGACCACCCCCGCCCCACCCTCCCCCCGAACCCGCCCCAATTGTTGCCCTCCCTCCAGCCCAGATCGATCCCAATGCAGTAACAGCGGGACCCCCACCCCCACCCCCACCCCCACCAATCGCCCCTATGCCCCACCCACAATTCACCTCTCCCCCTTGGCACTTCCTGATGCCCGATGGGCAGTGCCAAGGTGCCCCCTGAGCATGGGCACTTTGCCCCAGGGCAGTGCCAGGGGGCACAGGCTGGCACTGCCAGGGTACCCATGTCCAGGGGGCACTGCCCCCCCCCGCCCTGATTGCGCCCCCTTCATTCCAGCGGGGTCTCTCACTAGTTCCCCGAATGTGGAGAGCTACTCTAAACCCCGCTGAAGTGAAGTACTCCTGGCGGGCTGGGAGATTCTCTCGGGCTCGGCAAGTAAGTTCTGTGCCGGGCCCGATAATCACATGCAAAATATATTTAAAATACATTTTAAAAAGATTCAAATGACTTACCTCTCTCCCCGCTGGTTTTCAGCGCGGCTCTGGGAGATGCGCATGCATTGCATGCGTGAATCCTGCGAAATGGCCGACACGCGATTCTCTGGACCGGACCCGCCAGAAAAGTTACGGATCGCGATGGGAGAATCGGGCTCTATATCTCTATGTTGGATACTTTTCTGCTTTATGTCTACTTTGTAAATGCATTGCAAATTACTTGTGCTGTAGCAACATTAGCAGGTAATTGACTGCTAATTATATGATTAAATAAACTCGCTATGATTAAATCATTAATCCTTCACGAGACACATTATCATGCACCAACAGTACAATGACACAGTGGTTAGCACTGCTGCCTCACAGCCCTAGGGACCCACCCGGGTTCAATCCTGGCCTTGGGTGACTGTGTGGCATTTGCACGTTCTCCCCATGTCTGTGTGGGCTTCCTCTGAGTGCTCCAGTATCCTCCCACATCCCAAAGATTTGTAGGTTAGGTTTTTTGGATATGTTAAATTATCCCTTAGTGTTCCAAGATATATAGGTTAGGGGGAATAGCGGGATAAATACTTGGGTTACGAGGTAAGGCTGGGTATGAGTTGTTGTAGACTCGATGGGCCAAACACCCTCCTTCTGTACTGTAGGGATTCTATTCTGTTCTATTATAAGGATGCTTATTGAGCCATCACTTTCTAAATTCTGACTGCAATTAAGGAACCAAAGGATTCACAAGTAAATCAATTGACCAGGATATTTATATTTGATAAAACTAAATAATAACCTAGGCTGCACTTCTACAGTTCATAACATCCTGTGACGGTAAATCTTTCTAACAACTTTTAGGCAGCCATGATTTTAGATATCATTGCTTAAATTAACAACAAGTTTTCATCTAACTTCTTTAGACTGAGCTTGCCAAAAGCCGCGATGGTCATGTTCATTTTGGTGACCAAGTGTTACTTATTAATCCTGGTACTGAAGACATAAATGCAGCCAACATCCATCCAATTCGTCGTCCCATGTCATTGGCTATGAATGTGGATCAAAGCAGATTCCTGACAAGTACAAAGGTTGATTCACCATGTGATGTGAGTGGCACCCTGGACTTAAGCCCCACAATTAGAAATACTTTTGTTATTACAAGGTAAGGAGACCAGTTTTAAATTTGGTTTACGAGTGTTCTGAATTAATGTCAATACTCCGGAAGGGTAGGGGGTTTAGTTCAGCCGGGCAGTATGGTCGGTGCAGGCTTGGAGGGCCAAAGGGCCCGTCCCTATGCTGTAATTTTCTTTGTTCTAACAATGCTATTTGGATAAGTGAGGCACAACATAATGGGATCTGAGAGGGCAGGCATTATGTGAATGTGTTAGCAGCTCCCTCTTTAATTTAGTCCCTTTTCCTAGGGGATATATGATTAATGATGTTAATATTGTGTTGCGTTATAGGACACGTATTTTTCTTGTTTTACACCAGTCATTGGGAAAAGTTAATGTGAGGCCAGTATGGACCAGTCCACTATGAGCTGCATTATAAACTTTTAAAATTACACCATATTTATGGTGCATCAAATAGCAGAAAAATTCTAGGTTGGATAATAATATAGCTTAATTTGTATTGACTTTAATTAAACTCCTAAACTGATCGGTAAACATGAACAATGGTTTGCATTTGCATGGAGTCTTTAACATTGTAAAATATCGCAAGGCCCTTCACAGGAATAAAACCAGACTTAACCTGACCAGACTTAACCTGACACTGAGCCACATAAGGAGATATTGGGGTAGATGACCAAAAGCTTGGTCAAAGACCAAGTTTTAAGGAATGTCTAAAAGGAAGAAAGAGAGAGGGAGAGAGGTTTAGGGAGGGAATTCTAAAGTTTAGGGCCTTAGCACCTGAAAACAATGGCAGCAATGGACGTGGAGCAATTAAAATCTACGACCCTCCAGAGACACAGCAGAATTTTGGATGTCCCAAAACAAATGGATGATGGAATGTGTAACACTGGTCAGGAGTGCGTTGGAAATCATTGTAACATCATTACTGCAATTGCCTTTATGAAATTATTTTGCACAATGTTTACATTTAATACTCATACTAATTCTTCTTTTTGTTAGTGTTGATGACAGTTGTGATGGTGATCCTCTCCGATATGGACAGAGCTTTGTCTTGAGAACACTGGAAGGAGTTCCTGGGCAGGTGCATTAACTGATGATTTGCAGTAGATTTCTGATCTGCTTCCAAAATATAATATCGTTCGTCTAACAAATTGATTGCTGTCGATAAGAGCAAATCCAGTTGTGAATGTTTGCTGTATTATTTATTCTCACGATCATTGCATTAAACCACAAACAACTTTCTTTTACAGCTATATCTGACAAGCGATATCAAGCTATTTCTGAAGTTTGCCAAAAAATCTCGGATGCAGCTAGTGAATTTGACAGACCAGCTCTCATTCCTGTGCTGTTGGCAGGTCTTATACTTGGATCCACAGATGCGCCTTGAGTATGATGGATACCCAGTGCCAGTATGGACCTTTTAAAATTCGACTGTATTTATTAAGGACTGTTCTTTATGATTCCCTCTAATATTGTAAATAGTAAATATTTTCTGAGATTTTCAGTTTGTATTTTAGGTTTTCCAAGAGGAATATTCTATAAAGTGTTCTAATAATACGTAATCTAATAGGCCCAAGCATTTCCAGCTGCTCTATCAATGACCTTCTGTCCATTATAAGGTCAGGGTGGGGATTTTTGCTGATGATTGCACAATATTTACAATTTTGCAGATTCTGAAACAGTTCGGGTCCATATGCACTAAGACTTGGGTAATATTCAGGCTGGATAAGTAGCAAAAAATACTTATGAGCTACAAGTGCCAAACAATGACCATATCCAATGGCAGGGAACTTCCTAATCGTCACCCCTTGACCTTCAATGGCTTTACCATCACTGAAACCTGAACCATCAACATCCTGGGGGTTACCAATGACCAGAAGCTAAAGTGGACCAGCCATATATATACTGTGGCTACAAGAGCAGTGATGTGGAGATGCCGGCGCTGGACTGGGGTGAACACAGTAAGAAGTTTCACAACACCAGGTGAAAGTCCAACAGGTTTATTTGGTAGCACAAGCCACTAGCTTTCGGAGCGCTGCTCCTTCATCAGAACCTGATGAAGGAGCAGCGCTCCGAAAGCTAGTGGCTTGTGCTACCAAATAAACCCGTTGGACTTTAACCTGGTGTTGGGAGACTTCTTACAAGAGCAGGTCAGAGGCTGGGAAGTCTGTAATGAGTAACTCTTGTCTTCCCAAAGCCCGTCCACCATCTACAAGGCACAAGTCAGGATTGTGATGGAATAGTCTCCACTTGCCTGGATGAGTGCAGCTCCAACAACATTGAAGAAGTTTAACACCATCCTGGCAAAACAGCTCACTTCATTGGGCAATTAACACTTGGTCCAAACTCTGTTTCCAGCTCGTGATGATGGTTTTTGTCCCCACTGTTCACTGAATGGACAGAGCATCCAATTTATCAGCAGGAGGCCAAATTGATTGTTGTGATAAAAGTCTCAATCAAATACAAGAGGCAAGGTGCCAGTGCTAGTCACACATTTTGTAGATAGCTTGTCATTTTGAGACATTCAGTCTCTCCACCACTGGCACATTGTCACAGCAATGTGTCTCATTACAAGGTGCACTGTAACAACCAACCAAGGCTTCTAAGAAAGCATCTTCCAAACTTGCGACCTCTACCGCCTAGATGGACAAGAGTAGCAGACGCATGGGGAAACTACCTTCTGCAAGTCCCCCTCAAATCCACTCACCATCCATATCACCATTCCTCCACTGTCGCTGGGTCAAAACCCTGGAACTCCCTGCCGAACAGCACTTTGGGTGTACCTACATCACATGACTGCAGTGGTTCAAGAAGATATCTCATCACTACCTTCCCAAGGGTAATTAGGAATGGTCAGTCAGCTGGATTTATCCATGGTGCTCACATCACATGAACAATTTTTGAAAAAAGATTCAAGATTTTATAAAATGAGCATTTTAGGGATATAATGCCAGGCATTTATAACAGTAGGAGGGATCCATTACAACAATGCTGACTTTATATCAGAGCAATCCAAAGATAATATAAGAAATAGGAGCAGGAGTAGGCCATATGGACCTTTGAGCCTGCTTTGACATTCAATAAGGTTATGGCTGAATTTCTCTATTAATTCCATCTTCCCACTCTGACCTCATATCATTTGACTTCCTTTATGGCCAAAATTCTATCGCTTTCAGTATTGAATATACTAAATGGCTAAGCATCCAGAACCATCTGAGGTAGAAAAATCCAAAGATTCACAACACTCTGACTGAAGAAATTCCTTGTCAGCTCTGACCTAAATGGCCAAACCCTTATCCTCAGACAATGAACCCCTGGCTCTCTGTCCATGGAAAACAGCCTCCTCAGCCCCACCATGTCAATCTCTCTAAGAATTTTATGCATTTCAATGAGATCGTTCTTTGAAACTTCAGAGAATATAGGTCCATTCTATCTCTACTCATTGGACAGTCCTCTCATCACAGGTATCTGTGTTGTGCCCTTTCTAAGTCAAGTATGTCCTTCCTTAGGCATGGAGAACAAACTGGACACAGTATTCCCGGTGTGGCCTCTCCAATACCCTACATATTTGCGGCAAGACTTCCTTACACTTCTGCCCAACACTTTGCAATAAAAGCTAACATGCTATTTGCCTTTCTAATTGCTTGTTTAACCTGCACGTTAACTTTCTGTGACTTTGTACACAGGGAACCTCAAAACTGCATTTCAACCAGTCTCAATTTTTAAAAAAAAAAATCTGCTTTTCCACTTTTCTTTCCATAGCCGTTAATTTCATCCTTCTCCACGTTAGACTGCATCTGCCAATGTTTCGCTGAATCAGTCTATACTCTTTTGCTGCTTCTGTACATCCTTCTCGCACCTTACCTTTTCTCCTAGCTTTGTGCTGTCAGCAAATACATTACATTTGGTCCCCTCCTCTAAGTCATTGATATAGATTCTAAATAGCAGAGGCTGTGGCACTGGTCCTTGTGGCATTCCATTATTTACAGCCAGCCGTCCCCAAAATAAACCATTTATTCATACCGTTTTCTATCTCTTAACCTAGCCTTAATTCATGCTAATATATTGTCCCCAGTCACACACATCCTAATCTTACTCTTATTGTGGCCCTTCTCATGGCTCTTTACCTTCCTTTGCCTCAAGTGGTTGCACAAACCCAGTGGGGATTTTAATTGTGACTCAGATGCATATCTGAGGTGTTGATTGTGTTAAAATCTGGATAAAGATACAAAGCTAAGCATATCTATCTATTAATCCAAGTTCAGTGTCCTGTGTCACTGTTAATGCTGCTGCTGCTTGAAGTTGATGTTTTAGCTAAGGTTTGAGGAACAGTTCACCTTCCTGGTAACCATGTACATTGGGCCAACCATCAATAAATCACCTGGAAGAAGCAATGTTACGCCAGGGTGGGTTATCAATGACTGAGTGTCCCATCATTCAGATTCTGACGGTTGAAAAAATCTGACTATTACTTTCTACATTGGTAGTGAACAGCACTCCATGGGCTGGACTTTACATCTCCCTCCATGAGCTTTTTCGCAGGGTTGGGCACATAAAATAGATCAAGTGGCAAGCCTCCCACCTTCCTGCCCACCCCCTGAGCTCACCCGCAAGATGCGCTAGGTGAACAGGCAGTGAAATCGGCAGCCCTCTCGCCTTATGTACACAAATAATCAAGAGTCGTTTAGGTCGGTTAACAAGTCGATTGACCTGAATAATATTCTGTCCCTGCCATAACATGGTAGGTGTGGACAGTTGGGTGGGAGTGCGCACGCTGCTTTTAAAGGCCTTGTTAATTGAAGGTGGGAAGGAAGTGTAGTGGGGGGGAAGGTGGTATAACCTTTGGAGGGGCGCACTGCACGCATTAGGGACACCACTTCCAAGATGTCACCTCTCTCTTCTGTCCGCACCATCTGTTCGGGGGAACCGGACTCACACCCCCACCTTTCCCGGGCACTGGGATCCCTTCCCACCCTAAAAACATGGGACTTACCTTCTTGGGGCAGCCATAATCGCCCTGAGACCTTCTCCCTGCAGTCTTGGCAGCCCCTGCTACTCAGCTCTAATGCTGTTGAGATTGATGGAGATGCCAATCAATCGGGTTTGGCTGGCAGCTCCCGGGGGCAGGACTTGCTTCCAATTTAGCCCACCGCAGTGGGGCATGGCTGTGGGGCAGGGTGGCACATAGTCAGTCGGCTTCCGGCCAACTTTACTTCTGGTGGATTGAGCAGTCCACCCCCTGGTGAAATACAACCCAATGTGTTTTTTAGTGAAAGCTGGGAGCTGAGGGTTTGTTGAGCATGTTAACAGCTGCAGAAGTATTTTGGCAAATTGAGCATCAAACTCTCAGCAATTGAGAGGCAGTCATTTGTGGCTTTGCAGAGAACTTTCTCCATAAGTCAACGCAGAAGAAAGTGGGATTGAGTGGTTAGACATAGGATATAATTATACGATAAATGTACTTTTACTAGTGACCAAAATCAGAGGGATACAGAAGTCCAGGAAAGCTGACAACGTCAAGTGTGTGGCCATGAATATTGCTGAGAGCTTTTAAGGAAGAAAATGTTTTTGAGAGGATGGCAAGGTAGTGAATTCAAGACAAATGGTGGCAGCCATAATGAGTTCTGCCCTAGATGCCAAAGAAGAGATAAGTACAGCTTATGGAAGCACTCACATGTGAATCGAGCCTGGCACAGCACCACAGTGAAATAACGTAAGAATGAGAAATTTAATCCTAGGATGGGGTTGTGGCAAGATAAAAGATGGCACAGCTGGCCGGGGAGCGGGAGGGCGGGGAGGGGCGGGGGGTGGAGAGCAGAAATGGGGCAAGAACCTAAGAAAAGCTGGAGAAGTGCACATCTCCCACTCCACCTGACGAAGGGGCAGCACGCTCCGAAAGCTAGTGGCATTTGCTACCAAATAAACCTGTTGGACTTTAACCTGGTGTTGTTAGACTTCTTACTAAGAGGAACAGTGGCAGAAGAGTCTGAAGAATCTCAGTAGCTTTGAAGAAGAGTCATATAGGCTCGAAATGTTCACTCTTTTTCTCTCTCTGTAGATGCTGTCAGACCTGCTGAGTTTTTCCAGCATTTTCTGCTTTTATTAGTGTAGCAGAGGGCTCAGGTCTGGAGTGCTATCCTAGGTGTACCCAGCAGTGGATATAAATATGTCCTGAATTAGTTAAATACCTTTAACCTGTGTGCATCTCCATCCACAAAGCATCTGTCTGCATACCATGGTGCTCTTATTACACCTGCTTTCTTACACTGCAACTACTTTTTATCTTGCTAAATAATTTTATTTAAAAAGTTGTATGAAAATAAAGTTATAAAAATATGCATGTAATGCTACACAGCTGTGGCAATATGACTACTGCTTGATTGTATTAGCTAAACTACCACTTCAGTGCAGTGGGGTTTTTTTTAAAGAAAGTTTATTAATGTCACAAGTAGGTTTACATTAACACTGCAGTGAAGTTACTGTGAAAATTCCTTAGTTGCCACACTCCAACGCCTGTTTGGGTAACACTGAGGGAGAATTTAGCATGGCCAATGTACCTAACCAGCACGTTTTTCAGACGTTGGGAGGAAACCAGAGCACCCGGAGGAAACCCATGCAGACACGGGGAGAATGTGTAGACAGTGACCCAGGCAGGGAATGGAACCTGGGTCCCTGGCGTTGTGAGGCAGCAGTGTTAACCACTGTGCCACAGTTGTGTCACTCTTTGACTAATGAAGTTCCTCCTGTATTCCTCATTGGATTTACTAGTGACGCTTTGATATTTATGGCTCCCAGTTTTGGCCTTCCCCACAAGTGAAAGCATCTTTTCTGCACCTACCAGATCAAATTTTTCATTACAATTTGATCTGATCATGTTTCAGCCTTAAGAGTCGCAGCCTGCTCAACCTTTGCTAATATAATCATCTCTCAGTTTGGATGTCATCCATGTTCATCTTCTTTGCACCTCTCCAATGCCACCATATATTTATAATGAGACCAGAACGGTGCACAGTGTGCCAAGTGGGATTAGCTGAACTGCTCTTGCAGAGAGCTGGTACAGACTCGATAGACTGAATGGCCTCCTATCATAAGATATACTGCAGTTACCATTCTATTCTATGATTCTAAGTTAGGTCCAACCAAGCTTCTTTATTAATTTTACATCGCTTCTCTGCTTTCCAACTCTGTCCATCCAGGAATGAACCATTGTGCTTTATTTGCTTTTGTTATAGCCATATTACCATGTGTGATTTCATCATTTCTGATTTTTGCAGGCAAATATCAAAGTACTTATCAATCACGCCCGTACAAACCAGGCTTTAGCTGCACTTGAGAAATTCTCCTTCTGGTAAGGATGAGTTTATCAAAAGAAATACTGATGATTTTTAAAAAAATATTCATGGGATGTGGGCATCGCTGGCTGGGCCAGCATTTATTGTCCATACCTATTTGCCCTTGAACTGAGATGGTACACTGCTGCTAGGCCATTTCAAAGTCAACCACATTGTCATAGGTCTGGAGTCTGGCTAAGGACAGTAGATTTCCTTCCTTAAAGGGCATTAGTGAACCAGGTGGGATTTTACGGCAATAGATCCATGGTCATCATTAGACTAATAAATCCAGATTTTATGGAATCCAAAGTTCGCCATCTGCCTTGGTGAGATTGGAACCTGCATCCCCAGAGCATTAGCCTGGATCTCTGGATTACTAGCTCAGTGACAATACCATTATAAATTACCATTATAAATTAATTTCTATTAACTGGCAGTGTCAGTCAGAACATAGGGAAAGGAGTAGGCATTTCAGCCCCTTAAACCTATTCTACCATTCGGTGAGATAATCAATGAGCTTTATGTTAGCTCCATCGACCTGCCTTGATTCCATTACCCTCAATGCCCTGATCCAACAAAAATCTATCAGTCTCCACTTTGAAAATCGTTTCAATCCTCGTGGAGACCAACAAACCAAACAAACTGAATTTACCATAAGACCCAATGAGAAAACAAATGAACAAGATTTCACTGTTAAAGTTTTACTTTACAACATAAATTAATCCTGAATTAGCAAATTGCAGTTAATATAAACCACAAATTACACATTAAATAGCAAATACAATAAAGGTCTCAGATTTAGGAGGCAGTTCACTGAGCATCTGGTAGAACCTTAGCCGCCTCTGAAATGGTCACCAAGCGACTCAGCTTGGGGTTATGGGGGATGGGCAGCAAATCCTGGCCTTACCAAAGACACCCACATCCTGTGAAAGAATAAATAAAATGGTGGCTGGTTGGGAGGTTCTCGCGTCGACCGATTCACGGGGTTCACGCGCGCGCTCAACACCCCGCTTGCGTCTTCCAGCTCTGGATTTCCGGTGGCACCTGCTCCACGCCGGAAATTGGCGGGAGGTACAAAGACAATTTACATGGTCATTGTAATATAATTTAAATATGATTAGCGGGCCTGGGACTGAAGTCTCCAGGCCCACTAGCATCTCCCACCCTGCCAGAGTACTTTACTCCAGCGGGGATTACAGTAGCTTCCCACTTTTGGGGAGCTGGCAGACCCACCCTGCTGGAGTGAAGGGTGGGGGGGGGGGGGGGGGGAGGTGGTCAAGCTGCTGGGGCAGTCGGCACTGGGGGGTGGGGAGGGGGGAGGTAGGGGGAGAGGGAGGGTGGTGATCGAGAGTACTGGGAGGGGGGAAATCGGTGTCGGGGGGGATGGAGATTGCAGCGGGCTGGGATTGGGGGGAACAGTGCTGGGCTCAGGAAAGATTGGGGGGGCCAGCGATCGGGCTGTGGTGGGGCAGAGAGCTGGCGTTGCGGGGGTCGTGTGGCTGGCCAGTGATTGAGCTGACCAGCAACCGGGAGGCCATCAGTGCGGGGCCACTGCGCGTGCGCCGAACTCGGCGCTGACAGATCAGTGCGTGCACAATGGCCCACCCAGTGCCTTGGTTTCAGCCTTTCCAGTGGGAATAGACTCCGGCCCCTGAAATTTAATGATATTCACGCTGGTGGCCTCCGCAGTGCACAGAGTGTGGGAGATTCTGCTCTGAACTCCCACTGAAAAAACAACGTGAATTACTCCAGTTTTCCAGCAAGTTCAACACTTAGAATTTTTGGGGGAAAAATTCCACCCAATATATGGCACTAGTTTCAGCCACAAAGTCGCCCAATGCTCTGTACTTCCTCAGGTACAATTCCAACTCCTTTTCTTTGATTCTCACCTGACAGCAGCTCCCAACCGACCCACCGTCACACTCTTCACCAAAATGGCACGCTTCTGCTGATCCCCCTCAGCTGTGCTCACCACAGTCTTGATGGAGGGGATCCCCCATAATCACATTTATCCAAACTTTCAGTAACAGCCCAGTGCACTGTATGGCCAGTTCTGGTCAATAAGTTCCTTCAAAATAACTGAAACAGCGATTGTAACCGTACTTTACCCTTATTTCCGCTTCCAGATCCAACTCTGGAAAGTCTTACCTTTTTCCTATTCTGGGCAACTTCTTCCGCCTCCTGCAAAACCTGGTCACATGAGTCAGTTTTTGCACTGACTGGTGTCAGTATTTTAGATTCTTTTTTAATGGGACCTGGTCGTTGCTGGCTGGGTCAGTGCTTATTGCTCATCCCTAATTGCCCTTGAGGGGCATTTAAGAGTCAACTACTTTGTTGTGGATCTGGAGTCACATGTCAGCCAGACCAGGTAAGGACAACAGCTTTCCTTACCTGAAGGACATTAGTGAATCAGATGGGTTTTTAATGACAATCGGCAATAGTTTCATGGCCATCATTGACTTTAAATTCCAAATTAATTCCAGTTGTGGACCTGATTTGCCTTTGGGTCATGGACTCATAAGGTTTAAATTAGCATGAATATCCCTTCAAGGTCACCATGCCCAGAAAGGTCACCGTGTCAGATCAAGTCCTCCCCTCAATTCCAGGGCACTTCCCAAAACCTGCACTCTCACCCCAGGCACATGGCTGCAGGGCCTCCCTTGCATCTACTTTGAAATGAGAATCTTCACCTGGCTTGCAGCTAGTGGAGCACCAAACAGGGAGCAAGCAGATCCCTGACTTTCTGAATCTGTACAGAACGGTGCCAGCCTCAACCTGCTGGACACAACCCCAGAACGTTGTGTTGAACTAACCTCAGCAGCATTTTGGGGGAAGAATTCCACTATCCATTATGTGACGCAGTGCTTCCAGATATCACCCTGAATAGCTTAAGTTTAAGTTTATTTATTAGTGTCACAAGTAGGCTTACATTAACACTGCAATGAAGTTACTGTGAAAATCCCCCACTCCGGCACCTGTTCGGGTAGACTGAGGGAGAATTTAGCATGACCAATGCACCGAACTAGCACGTCTTTCGGACTGAGGGAGGAAACCGGAGCACCCAGAAGAAACCCACGCAGGCACGGGGAGAACATGCAGACTCCACAGAGGCAGTGACCCAAGTCGGGAATTGAATCACTATGCCACCATGAAGCTTACAGTGAAGAAGGGGGTCATTCAGTCCATCAATTCTGCACTGAACTCTCCAAAAAAGCATCTTATCCAGGCCCACCCTGTCCGACCTATCCCCATAATAACGCACATTTACCATGGCCAATCCACCTAACCCGCACATCTTTGGATTGTGGGAGAACAGGCAAGCTCCACATAGACAAACTTCATTTAAAGGTTATGTCCCCATGTTTTAGCCTCCTTCATCAGAGGACATAGTTTCATTGTAACTACCCCGTCGACTCGCGTAACCATCTTAGACTCCTCAACCAGATCATTCCTTAATCTTATACGCGGTGGAATGCTAGCCTAGTCAATGAAACCTGCCCTCATAATTTTTAGCCCCAAAATTATCTGTGCTGCCGTTCCAAGGTCAATATTTCCTTGCACAAAATCTACATATAGTCACACATACACAGCCTTGTCCTTTCCAAAAAAAAATCTCCATGCATTGCTCCTTTTGTAACTAAACAAAAACCTTTGGGGACAACCATTCCCTGAGGCGGCACGGTAGCACAGTGGTTATCACTGCTGCCCCACTTCCAGGGACCCGGGTTCAATTCCCGGCTTGGGTCATTGTTTGTGTGGAATCTGCACATTCTCCCCGTATCTGCGCGGGTTTCCCCTGGGTGCTCCGGTTTCCTCCCACAGTCTGAAAGACGTGCTGGTTAGGTGCATTGGCCATGCTAAATTCTCCCTCAGTGTATCCGAACAGGCGCCGGAGTGTGGCGACTAGGGTATTTTCACAGTAACTTCAATGCAGTGTTAATGTAAGCCTACTTGTGACACTAATAAACTTTTAAAACTTAAACTTCAAACTTTGACAGCTGTCTCTCTTTTCAGCAGAATCGATATTATTCAGCTCATGTGACAGAGGACTGAATGGTCAAACCTAAGCCGCTCACAAATATTTTATGTACTATTTACAGGACCGCATTTGGAAGAGAGCACGAAATTACCACCAACACTTTCTATGACAGCCATCGAGCCGAAGAGGACTTGAACCACTGGATTATTGTCACTGGAGATCCCAGTGTCCCACACGGCACCTTGTTTCACGCACCTCCGCCTGTTTGTGAGGATGATAAACCAAAGAGAAAGCATCCTCAGGCTTCACCTGACCATTTAGCCCAACGCCACCCGTTTCCGTGTTAATTTACGCAGTGCTATAGCTAATGCACCTACTAATAGGAAAGTATCATTCATCCTCCACATTTCCCCGGCCTGAAAGTCTGTAAACAATGTTGGAAGTTCCACACGTTTGAAACCAGTGAGAAATATTATCAATCTCAAAACGTTTGCAAAAGCTGCAAAATGGCATTGCCTTCAATGTTAAACTCTTCTAACGCGATGTAAAGGCAAGAAAACATAGGGAATGTCAGGCAAAGATTACAAATAAATCAGCTAGTTTTTCAAGAGAAATTTTGTTTTGGATTCTTCACCACATTCAAATTGAATAAAGGAATGGGCTAAAATGAATCATAGAAACCCTACAGTGCAGAAAGAGGCCATTTGGCCCATCGAGTCTGCACCGACCACAATCCCATCCAGGCCCTACCCCCATACATTTTACCCGCTAATCCCTCTAACCTACGCATCTCAAGACACTAAGGGGCAATTTTTTTTTAAGCATGGTCAATCAGCCTAACCTGCACATCTTTGGACTGTGGGAGGAAACCGGAGCACCCGGAGAAAACCCACGCAGACACGAGGAGAATGTGCAAACTCCACACAGACAGTGACCCAAGCCGGGAATCGAATCCAGGTTCCTGGAGCTGTGAAGCAGCAGTGCTAACCACTGTGCTACCGTGCCGCCCTGAGATTTGACTTTGTACGTAATGACCATCAATGAGGATTTCTTCGGATTCGCCGGGGTGCATTAGGCTCTGGGGAATAAACGATTAATTATGCTCCCGGCTGCTGATCGCTAACACAGAACCAGACACCCCCCCCCTCTCCCCACAGTGGAAGGTCTCAGGTGAAGGTAGAATTGACTGGAAAAAACAAAACCAAAACAAGATTTTAGCAAATTACTACGGATGCTGGAATCTGAAACCAAAAGAGAAAATGCTGGAAAATCTCAGCAGGTCTGGCACCTCTATATCGGAGAGATCACCCAGTTTACGGTTGGTCTCTCCGATATAGAGGAGACCACATTGGGACCACATTGGGACCATGCAAGAGAGAGAAAAGAGCTGAGGTTTTGAGTCCAGGCGACCTTTTGTCAAAGCTAAAAGGCACAGAAAGTGGGAGATATTTTTACTGCAGGGGGAGGGAATGAAAGAAACCAGGGGGAAAGACTGCAAATGGCAGCTCATAGAGAGAATAAAGAGTGTGAATGGCCAAACGGCAGAGAAACTAAAATGAGAGGGTAAGCTGTGACAGATGAAGATGTTGGCGGGGGGGGGGGGGGGGGAGAATAGATGGGACA
>NW_027592893.1:0-35000 GCF_964213995.1 Mustelus asterias
CAGGGCGGGTGGATTGGGTGGGGGGAGAGGTTGCTGAGAGATTTGTCACTGTTTGCCTGCGACACATACTCACCAGAACAGAGACCCCGTCTGTTGTGCGGAGAAGCTGTTTCCTGGTTCCAGATGGGAATATGATATTCCGATCGCCACCCCCATTCCCCGCTCCGGGGTGAGGCAGCTGTTCCCTCGGCAACCCCAGGGGATTGACTCCAAAACACTTGTTGTTCAGAGTGAAGGTGCATCTCAGCGTTGTTCACAGACAGAGAGAGAGACACAGAGAGTGAGAGAGAGACACAGAGAGAGAGAGAGAGAGAGTGAGACACAGAGAGTGAGAGTGAGACACAGAGAGAGAGTGAAGCACAGAGAGTGAGAGTGAGACAGAGAGAGTGAGACACACAGAGAGAGTAGACACAGAGAGAGAGAGAGACAGAGAGAGAGACTCAGAAAGAGAGAGAGAGACACACAGGAGTGAGAGAGACTCAGAGAGAGAGAGACACACACAGAGAGTGAGAGTGAGACACAGAGAGAGAGTGAGACAGAGAGAGTGAGACAGAGAGAGAGTGAGAGAGACAGAGAGAGAGACAGAGAGACTCAGAGAGAGAGAGACACACACAAGAGAGTGAGAGAGAGTGAGACACAGAGAGTGAGACAGAGAGAGAGTGAGACACAGAGAGAGAGAGACACAGAGAGAGTGAGTCACAGACAGAGAGAGAGAGACACAGAGAGAGAGAGAGAGAGTGAGACACAGAGAGAGAGTGAGACAGAGAGAGAGTGAGACACAGAGAGAGAGTGAGAAACAGAGAGTGAGACACAGAGAGTGAGACACAGAGAGAGTGAGACACAGAGAGAGTGAGACAGAGAGAGAGACACACAGAGAGAGTGAGACACAGAGAGTGAGACAGAGAGAGAGACACAGAGAGAGAGTGAGACAGAGAGAGAGTGAGACACAGAGAGTGAGACAGAGAGAGAGACACAGAGAGAGAGTGAGACAGAGAGAGAGTGAGACACAGAGAGAGAGTGAGAAACAGAGAGTGAGAAACAGAGAGTGAGACACAGAGAGTGAGACACAGAGAGAGTGAGACAGAGAGAGAGACACACAGAGAGAGTGAGACACAGAGAGGGAGACACAGAGAGAGAGACACAGAGAGAGAGCGAGACAAAGATAGAGAGTGAGAAACAGAGAGTGAGACACAGAGGGAGACACAGAGAGAGAGTGAGACACAGAGAGAGAGACACAGAGAGTGAGACACAGAGAGAGTGAGACACAGAGGGAGACACAGAGAGAGAGTGAGACACAGAGTGAGACACAGAGAGTGAGACACAGAGAGAGTGAGACACAGAGAGTGAGACACAGAGAGAGTGAGACAGAGAGAGAGAGTGAGACACAGAGTGAGACACAGAGAGTGAGACACAGAGAGAGAGTGAGACACAGAGAGTGAGACACAGAGAGAGAGTGAGATACAGAGTGAAACACAGAGAGAGAGTGAGACACAGAGAGAGTGAGACACAGAGATGGTGAGACATAGAGATTGAGACACAGAGAGTGAGACACAGAGAGAGTGAGACACAGAGAGAGAGTGAGACACAGAGAGAGTGAGACACAGAGAGTGAGACACAGAGAGAGAGTGAGAAACTGAGAGTGAGAAACTGAGTGAGACACAGAGAGTGAGACACAGAGAGTGAGACACAGAGAGAGTGAGACACATAGAGAGAGAGACACACAGAGAGAGTGAGACATAGAGATTGAGACACAGAGAGTGAGACACAGAGAGAGTGAGACACAGAGTGACACACAGAGACTGACACACAGAGAGAGAGTGAGACACAGAGATGGTGAGACATAGAGATTGAGACACAGAGAGTGAGACACAGAGAGAGTGAGACACAGAGAGAGAGTGAGACACAGAGAGAGTGAGACACAGAGAGTGAGACACAGAGAGTGAGACACAGAGAGAGTGAGACACATAGAGAGAGAGACACACAGAGAGAGTGAGACATAGAGATTGAGACACAGAGAGTGAGACACAGAGAGAGTGAGACACAGAGTGACACACAGAGACTGACACACAGAGAGAGAGTGAGACACAGAGAGTGGGACACAGAGAGTGTGAGACATAGAGAGTGAGACACATAGAGAGAGAGACACAGAGAGAGTGAGACACAGAGAGAGAGAGAGACACAGAAGGTGAGAGAGAGTGAGACAGAGAGAGAGTGAGACACAGAGAGAGAGTGAGAAACAGAGAGTGAGACACAGAGAGTGAGACACAGAGAGAGTGAGACAGAGAGAGAGAGAGACACAGAAGGTGAGAGAGAGTGAGACAGAGAGAGAGTGAGACAGAGAGAGAGAGAGACACAGAAGGTGAGAGAGAGTGAGACACAGAGAGAGAGTGAGACACAGAGAGAGAGTGAGAAACAGAGAGTGAGACACAGAGAGTGAGACACAGAGAGAGTGAGACAGAGAGAGAGACACACACAGAGAGAGTGAGACACAGAGAGTGAGACACAGAGAGTGAGACACAGAGAGAGAGTGAGACATAGAGATTGAGACACAGAGAGTGAGACACACAGAGAGAGTGAGACATAGAGATTGAGACACAGAGAGAGAGAGACACACAGAGAGAGTGAGACATAGAGATTGAGACACAGAGAGTGAGACACAGAGAGTGAGACACAGAGAGAGAGTGAGACACAGAGAGAGTGAGACACATAGAGAGAGAGACACACAGAGAGAGAGTGGGACACAGAGAGAGAGTGAGAAACTGAGAGTGAGAAACTGAGAGTGAGACACAGATAGTGAGACACAGAGAGTGAGACACAGAGAGTGAGACACACAGAGAGAGTGAGATACAGAGTGAAACACAGAGAGAGAGTGGGACACAGAGAGTGGGACACAGAGAGAGTGAGACACAGAGAGAGTGAGACACAGAGAGAGTGAGACACAGAGATGGTGAGACATAGAGATTGAGACACAGAGAGTGAGACACAGAGAGAGTGAGACACAGAGAGAGAGTGAGACACAGAGAGAGTGAGACACAGAGAGTGAGACACAGAGAGTGAGACACAGAGAGTGAGACACAGAGAGAGAGTGAGAAACAGAGAGTGAGACACAGAGAGTGAGACACAGAGAGAGTGCGACACAGAGTGACACACAGAGAGACTGACACAGAGAGAGAGAGAGTAAGACACAGAGAGTGGGACACAGAGAGTGTGAGACATAGAGAGTGAGACACATAGAGAGAGAGACACAGAGAGAGAGAGAGACACAGAGAGAGTGAGAAACAGAGAGAGTGAGACACAGAGAGTGAGACACAGAGAGAGAGTGAGAAACTGAGAGTGAGACACAGAGAGTGAGACACAGAGAGTGAGACACAGAGAGTGAGACACACAGAGAGAGTGAGACAGAGAGAGAGACACACAGAGAGAGAGTGGGACACAGAGAGAGAGTGAGAAACTGAGAGTGAGAAACTGAGAGTGAGACACAGATAGTGAGACACAGAGAGTGAGACACAGAGAGTGAGACACACAGAGAGAGTGAGATACAGAGTGAAACACAGAGAGAGAGTGGGACACAGAGAGTGGGACACAGAGAGAGTGAGACACAGAGAGAGTGAGACACAGAGATGGTGAGACATAGAGATTGAGACACAGAGAGTGAGACACAGAGAGAGTGAGACACAGAGAGAGAGTGAGACACAGAGAGAGTGAGACACAGAGAGTGAGACACAGAGCGTGAGACACAGAGAGAGAGTGAGAAACTGAGAGTGAGAAACTGAGAGTGAGACACAGAGAGTGAGACACAGAGAGTGAGACACATAGAGAGAGAGACACACAGAGAGAGTGAGACATAGAGATTGAGACACAGAGAGTGAGACACAGAGAGAGTGAGACATAGAGATTGAGACACATAGAGAGAGAGACACACAGAGAGAGTGAGACATAGAGATTGAGACACAGAGAGTGAGACACAGAGAGTGAGACACAGAGAGAGAGTGAG
Organism: Mustelus asterias; assembly: GCF_964213995.1. Taxonomy (NCBI): domain Eukaryota; kingdom Metazoa; phylum Chordata; class Chondrichthyes; order Carcharhiniformes; family Triakidae; genus Mustelus; species Mustelus asterias. Next base: position 3,995 of record NW_027592893.1, read on the forward strand.
ACACAGAGAGAGTGAGACACATAGAGAGTGAGACACAGAGTGACACACAGAGACTGACACACAGAGAGAGAGTGAGACACAGAGAGTGGGACACAGAGAGTGAGACACAGAGAGAGAGTGACACACAGAGACTGACACACAGAGAGAGAGTGAGACACAGAGAGTGGGACACAGAGAGTGTGAGACATAGAGAGTGAGACACATAGAGAGAGAGACACAGAGAGAGTGAGACACAGAGAGTGAGACACATAGAGAGAGAGACACAGAGAGAGAGAGACACAGAACGTGAGAGAGAGTGAGACAGAGAGAGAGTGAGACACAGAGAGAGAGTGAGAAACAGAGAGTGAGACACAGAGAGAGTGAGACACAGAGAGAGTGAGACAGAGAGAGAGAGAGACACAGAAGGTGAGAGAGAGTGAGACAGAGAGAGAGTGAGACAGAGAGAGAGTGAGACACAGAGAGAGAGTGAGAAACAGAGAGTGAGACACAGAGAGTGAGACACAGAGAGAGAGTGAGAAACAGAGAGTGAGACACAGAGAGTGAGACACAGAGAGAGTGAGACAGAGAGAGAGAGACACACAGAGAGAGTGAGACACAGAGAGTGAGACACAGAGAGTGAGACACAGAGAGAGAGTGAGACATAGAGATTGAGACACAGAGAGTGAGACACACAGAGAGAGTGAGACATAGAGATTGAGACACATAGAGAGAGAGACACACAGAGAGAGTGAGACATAGAGATTGAGACACAGAGATTGAGACACAGAGAGTGAGACACAGAGAGAGTGAGACACAGAGTGACACACAGAGACTGACACACAGAGAGAGAGTGAGACACAGAGAGTGGGACACGGAGAGTGAGACACAGAGAGAGAGTGAGACACAGAGAGAGTGAGACACAGAGAGAGAGAGACAGAGAGAGAGTGAGACATAGAGATTGAGACACAGAGAGAGAGACACACAGAGAGAGTGAGACATAGAGATTGAGACACAGAGAGTGGGACACAGAGAGTGTGAGACATAGAGAGTGAGACACATAGAGAGAGAGACACAGAGAGAGTGAGACACAGAGAGAGAGAGACACACAGAAGGTGAGAGAGAGTGAGACAGAGAGAGAGTGAGACACAGAGAGAGAGTGAGAAACAGAGAGTGAGACACAGAGAGAGTGAGACACAGAGAGAGTGAGACAGAGAGATTGAGACACAGAGAGTGGGACACAGAGAGTGTGGGACACAGAGTGACACACAGAGAGACTGACACACAGAGAGAGAGAGACACACAGAGAGAGTGAGACATAGAGATTGAGACACAGAGAGTGGGACACAGAGAGTGTGAGACATAGAGAGTGAGACACATAGAGAGAGAGACACAGAGAGAGTGAGACACAGAGAGAGAGAGAGACACAGAAGGTGAGAGAGTGTGAGACAGAGAGAGAGTGAGACACAGAGAGAGAGAGTGAGACACAGAGAGTGAGACACAGAGAGTGAGACACAGAGAGTGAGACACAGAGAGAGTGACACAGAGAGAGAGAGACACACAGAGAGAGTGAGACACAGAGAGTGAGACACAGAGAGTGAGACACAGAGAGAGAGTGAGACACAGAGAGAGAGACACAGAGAGAGAGTGAGACACAGAGAGTGAGACACAGAGAGAGAGTGAGACACAGAGAGTGAGACACAGAGAGAGAGTGAGAAACAGAGAGTGAGACACAGAGAGTGAGACACAGAGAGAGTGAGACACATAGAGTGAGACACAGAGAGAGAGTGAGAGAGAGAGAGAGTGAGACACACAGAGAGAGTGAGACAGAGAGAGAGAGACACACAGAGAGAGTGAGACAGAGAGAGAGACACACAGAGAGAGAGTGGGACACAGAGAGAGAGTGAGAAACTGAGAGTGAGAAACTGAGAGTGAGACACAGAGTGAGACACAGAGAGTGAGACACAGAGAATGAGACACACAGAGAGAGTGAGATACAGAGTGAAACACAGAGAGAGAGTGGGACACAGAGAGTGGGACACAGAGAGAGTGAGACACAGAGAGAGTGAGACACAGAGAGAGTGAGACACAGCGATGGTGAGACATAGAGATTGAGACACAGAGAGTGAGACACAGAGAGAGTGAGACACAGAGAGAGAGTGAGACACAGAGAGAGTGAGACACAGAGAGTGAGACACAGAGAGTGAGACACAGAGAGAGAGTGAGAAACTGAGAGTGAGAAACTGAGAGTGAGACACAGAGAGTGAGACACAGAGAGTGAGACACAGAGAGAGTGAGACACATAGAGAGAGAGACACACAGAGAGAGTGAGACATAGAGATTGAGACACAGAGAGTGAGACACAGAGAGAGTGAGACACAGAGTGACACACAGAGACTGACACACAGAGAGAGAGTGAGACACAGAGAGTGGGACACAGAGAGTGTGAGACATAGAGAGTGAGACACATAGAGAGAGAGACACAGAGAGAGTGAGACACAGAGAGAGAGAGAGACACAGAAGGTGAGAGAGAGTGAGACAGAGAGAGAGTGAGACACAGAGAGTGAGACACAGAGAGAGTGAGACAGAGAGAGAGAGACACACAGAGAGAGTGAGACACAGAGAGTGAGACACAGAGAGTGAGACACAGAGAGAGAGTGAGACACAGAGAGAGAGACACAGAGAGAGAGTGAGACACAGAGAGTGAGACACAGAGAGAGAGTGAGAAACAGAGAGTGAGACACAGAGAGTGAGACACAGAGAGAGTGAGACACATAGAGTGAGACACAGAGAGAGAGTGAGACACAGAGAGTGAGACACAGAGAGAGAGTGAGACACAGAGAGTGAGAAACAGAGAGTGAGACACAGAGAGTGAGACACAGAGAGTGAGACACAGAGAGAGAGTGAGACAGAGAGAGAGTGAGATACAGAGTGAAACACAGAGAGAGAGTGGGACACAGAGAGAGACACACAGAGAGAGACACACACAGAGAGTGAGACACAGAGAGAGTGAGACACATAGAGAGAGAGAGACACACAGAGAGAGTGAGACAGAGATTGAGACACAGAGAGTGAGACACAGAGAGAGTGAGACACAGAGTGACACACAGAGAGACTGACACAGAGAGAGAGAGTGAGACACAGAGAGTGGGACACAGAGAGTGTGAGACATAGAGAGTGAGACACAGAGAGAGTGAGACACAGAGAGAGTGAGACACAGAGAGAGAGTGAAAAACAGAGAGTGAGACACAGAGAGTGAGACACAGAGAGAGTGAGACACAGAGAGAGAGTGAGACACAGAGAGTGAGACACAGAGAGAGTGAGACACAGAGAGTGAGACACAGAGAGAGAGTGAGTAACTGAGAGTGAGACACAGAGAGTGAGACACAGAGAGAGAGTGATATACAGAGTGAAACACAGAGCGAGAGAGACACAGAGAGAGTGAGACACAGAGAGAGTGTGACAGAGAGAGAGTGAGACACAGAGAGAGTGAGACACAAAGAGTGAGACACAGAGAGTGAGACACAGAGAGAGAGCGAGACACAGAGAGAGAGTGAGACACAGAGAGTGAGACACAGAGAGAGAGTGAGACACAGAGAGTGAGACACAGAGAGAGAGTGAGACACAGAGAGAGTGAGACACATAGAGAGAGAGACACACAGAGAGAGTGAGACATAGAGATTGAGACACAGAGAGTGAGACACAGAGAGAGTGAGACACAGAGTGACACACAGAGAGACTGACACACAGAGAGAGAGAGAGACACAGGGAGTGAGACACAGAGAGAGACACAGAGAGAGTGAGACATAGAGAGTGAGACAGAGAGAGTGAGACACAGAGAGAGTGAGACACAGAGAGTGAGACACAGAGAGAGTGAGACACAGAGTGACACACAGAGAGAGTGAGACAGAGGGAGAGACACACAGAGAGAGAGTGAGACACAGAGAGAGTGAGACTCAGAGAGTGAGACACAGAGAGAGTGAGACACAGAGAGTGAGACACAGAGAGAGTGAGACTCAGAGAGTGAGACACAGAGTGAGACACAGAGTGACACACAGAGAGACTGACACACAGAAAGAGTGCGACAGAGAGTGAGAAAGAGGGAGTGACACAGAGAGTGAGACAGAGAGAGTGAGCCACTAGGTGACATAGAGTCATTGAGGTTTACAGCATGGAAACAGGCCCTTCAGCCCAACTTGTCCATGCTGCCCCTTTTTTTTACCCCTAAACTAATCCCAATTGCCCCCATTTGGCCCATATCCCTCTATACCCATCGTACCCATGTAACTGTCTAAATGCTTTTTAAAAGATAAAATTGTACCCGCCTCTACTACTGCCTCTGGCAGCTCGTTCCAGACACTCACCACCCTCTGTGTGAAAAAATTGCCCCTCTGGACACTTTTTTATCTCTCCCCTCTCACCTTAAACCTTTGCCCTCTAGTTTTAGACTCCCCTACCTTTGGGAAAAGATATTGACTATCTAGCTGATCTATGCCCCTCATTATTTTATAGCCCTCTATAAAATCACCCCTCAGCCTCCTACGCTCCAGAGAAAAAAGTCCCAGTCTATCCAGCCTCTCCTTATAACTCAATCCATCAAGTCCCGGTCGCATCCTAGTAAATGTTTTCTGCACTCTTTATAGTTTAATAATATCCTTTCTATAATAGGGTGACCAGAACTGTACACAGTATTCCAAGTGTGGCCTCACCAATGTCTTGTACAACTTCAACAAGACGTCCCAACTCCTGTATTCAATGTTCTGACCGATGAAACCAAGCATGTTGAATGCATTCTTCACCACTCTGTCCACCTGTGACTCCACTTTCAAGGAGCTATGAACATGTACCCCTAGATCTCTTTGTTCTGTAACTCTCCCCAATGCCCTACCATTAACTGAGTAAGTCCTGCCCTGGTTCAATCTACCAAAATGCATCACCTCGCATTTGTCTAAATTAAACTCCATCTGCCATTCGTCAGCCCAATGGCCCAGTTGATCAAGATCCCGTTGCAATCTGAGATAACCTTTTTCACTGTCCACTGTGCCACCAATCTTGGTGTCATCTGCAAACTTACTAACCATGCCTCCTATATTCTCATCCAAATCATTAATATAAATGACAAATAACAGTGGGCCCAGCACTGATCCCTGAGGCACACCGCTGATCACAGGCCTCCAGTTTGAAAAACAACCCTCTACCACCACCCTCTGGCTTCTGTCAAGAGGCTAATTTTGTATCCATTTAGATACCTCACCCTGGATCCTGTGAGATTTAACTTTATGCAACAACCTACCATGCGGTACCTTGTCAAAGGCCTTGCTAAAGTCCATGTCGACAACATCAACTGCACTGCCCTCATCCACCTTCTTGGTTCCCCTTCAAAAAACTCAATCAAATTTGTGAGACATGATTTTCCACTCACAAAGCCATGCTGACTGTCCCTAATCAGTCCTTGCGTCTCTAAATGCCTGTAGATCCTGTCTCTCAAAATACCTTCCAACAACTTACCCACCACAGATGTGAGGCTCACTGGCCTGTAGTTCCCAGGCTCCCAGGAGAGTGAGACACAGAGAGAGTGAAACAGAGAGAGAGAGTGAGACAGAGAGAGAGAGTGAGACAGAGAGAGAGTGTGAGACAGAGAGAGAGAGAGTGAGACAGTGAGAGAGAGAGACAGAGAGAGAGAGTGAGACAGAGAGAGAGTGTGAGACAGAGAGAGAAAATGAGACAGAGAGAGAGAGAGTTAGACAATGAGAGAGTGTGAGACAGAGAGAGAGTGTGAGACAGAGAGAGAATGTGAGACAGAGAGAGAGAGAGAGACAGAGAGAGAGTGAGACAGAGAGAGAGAGAGAGTGAAACAGAGAGAGAGAGTGAGACAGTGAGAGAGAGTGGGACAGAGAGAGAGAGAGTGAGACAGTGAGAGAGAGAGACAGAGAGAGAGAGTGAGACAGAGAGAGAGTGAGACAGAGAGAGAGAGACACAGAGAGAGTGAGACACAGAGAGTGAGACACAGAGAGAGAGTGAGAAACTGAGAGTGAGACACAGAGTGAGACACAGAGAGAGAGTGATATACAGAGTGAAACACAGAGCGAGAGAGACACAGAGAGAGAGAGACACAGAGAGAGTGTGACAGAGAGAGAGTGAGACACAGAGAGAGTGAGACACAAAGAGTGAGACACAGAGAGTGAGACACAGAGAGAGAGCGAGACACAGAGAGAGAGTGAGACACAGAGAGTGAGACACAGAGAGAGAGTGAGACACAGAGAGTGAGACACAGAGAGAGAGTGAGACACAGAGAGAGTGAGACACATAGAGAGAGAGACACACAGAGAGAGTGAGACATAGAGATTGAGACACAGAGAGTGAGACACAGAGAGAGTGAGACACAGAGTGACACACAGAGAGACTGACACACAGAGAGAGAGAGAGACACAGGGAGTGAAACACAGAGAGAGACACAGAGAGAGTGAGACATAGAGAGTGAGACAGAGAGAGTGAGACACAGAGAGAGTGAGACACAGAGAGAGTGAGACACAGAGAGTGAGACACAGAGAGAGTGAGACACAGAGTGACACACAGAGAGAGTGAGACAGAGGGAGAGACACACAGAGAGAGAGTGAGACACAGAGAGAGTGAGACTCAGAGAGTGAGACACAGAGAGAGTGAGACACAGAGAGTGAGACACAGAGAGAGTGAGACTCAGAGAGTGAGACACAGAGTGAGACACAGAGTGACACACAGAGAGACTGACACACAGAAAGAGTGCGACAGAGAGTGAGAAAGAGGGAGTGACACAGAGAGTGAGACCGAGAGAGTGAGCCACTAGGTGACATAGAGTCATTGAGGTTTACAGCATGGAAACAGGCCCTTCAGCCCAACTTGTCCATGCTGCCCCTTTTTTTTACCCCTAAACTAATCCCAATTGCCCACATTTGGCCCATATCCCTCTATACCCATCGTACCCATGTAACTGTCTAAATGCTTTTTAAAAGATAAAATTGTACCCGCCTCTACTACTGCCTCTGGCAGCTCGTTCCAGACACTCACCACCCTCTGTGTGAAAAAATTGCCCCTCTGGACACTTTTTTATCTCTCCCCTCTCACCTTAAACCTATGTCCTCTAGTTTTAGACTCCCCTACCTTTGGGAAAAGATATTGACTATCTAGCTGATCTATGCCCCTCATTATTTTATAGCCCTCTATAAAATCACCCCTCAGCCTCCTACGCTCCAGAGAAAAAAGTCCCAGTCTATCCAGCCTCTCCTTATAACTCAATCCATCAAGTCCCGGTCGCATCCTAGTAAATGTTTTCTGCACTCTTTATAGTTTAATAATATCCTTTCTATAATAGGGTGACCAGAACTGTACACAGTATTCCAAGTGTGGCCTCACCAATGTCTTGTACAACTTCAACAAGACGTCCCAACTCCTGTATTCAATGTTCTGACCGATGAAACCAAGCATGTTGAATGCATTCTTCACCACTCTGTCCACCTGTGACTCCACTTTCAAGGAGCTATGAACATGTACCCCTAGATCTCTTTGTTCTGTAACTCTCCCCAATGCCCTACCATTAACTGAGTAAGTCCTGCCCTGGTTCAATCTACCAAAATGCATCACCTCGCATTTGTCTAAATTAAACTCCATCTGCCATTCGTCAGCCCAATGGCCCAATTGATCAAGATCCCGTTGCAATCCGAGATAGCCTTTTTCACTGTCCACTGTGCCACCAATCTTGGTGTCATCTGCAAACTTACTAACCATGCCCCCTATATTCTCATCCAAATCATTAATATAAATGACAAATAACTGATCCCTGAGGCACACCGCTGGTCACAGGCCTCCAGTTTGAAAAACAACCCTCTACCACCACCCTCTGGCTTCTGTCAAGAGGCTAATTTTGTATCCATTTAGATACCTCACCCTGGATCCTGTGAGATTTAACTTTATGCAACAACCTACCATGCGGTACCTTGTCAAAGGCCTTGCTAAAGTCCATGTCGACAACATCAACTGCACTGCCCTCATCCACCTTCTTGGTTCCCCTTCAAAAAACTCAATCAAATTTGTGAGACATGATTTTCCACTCACAAAGCCATGCTGACTGTCCCTAATCAGTCCTTGCGTCTCTAAATGCCTGTAGATCCTGTCTCTCAAAATACCTTCCAACAACTTACCCACCACAGATGTGAGGCTCACTGGCCTGTAGTTCCCAGGCTCCCAGGAGAGTGAGACACAGAGAGAGTGAAACAGAGAGAGAGAGTGAGACAGAGAGAGAGAGTGAGACAGAGAGAGAGTGTGAGACAGAGAGAGAGAGAGTGAGACAGTGAGAGAGAGAGACAGAGAGAGAGAGTGAGACAGAGAGAGAGTGTGAGACAGAGAGAGAAAATGAGACAGAGAGAGAGAGAGTTAGACAATGAGAGAGTGTGAGACAGAGAGAGAATGTGAGACAGAGAGAGAGAGAGAGACAGAGAGAGAGTGAGACAGAGAGAGAGAGAGAGTGAAACAGAGAGAGAGAGTGAGACAGTGAGAGAGAGTGGGACAGAGAGAGAGAGAGTGAGACAGTGAGAGAGAGAGACAGAGAGAGAGAGTGAGACAGAGAGAGAGTGAGACAGAGAGAGAGAGAGTGAGACAGTGAGAGAGAGACAGAGAGAGAGAGTGAGACAGAGAGAGAATGTGAGACAGAGAGAGAGAGTGAGACAGAGAGAGAGAGAGAGACAGAGAGAGAATGTGAGACAGAGAGAGAGAGTGAGACAGAGAGAGAGACAGAGAGAGAGTGTGAGACAGAGAGAGAGTGAGACAGAGAAACAGAGTGAGACAGAGAGAGAGAGAGTGAGACAGAGAGAGAGAGTGAGACAGAGAGAGAGAATGAGACTGAGAGAGAGAGTGAGACAGAGAGAGAATGTGAGACAGAGAGAGAGAGTGAGACAGAGAGAGAGACAGAGAGAGAGTGTGAGACAGAGAGAGAGAATGAGACTGAGAGAGAGAGTGAGACAGAGAGAGAATGTGAGACAGAGAGAGAGAGTGAGACAGAGAGAGAGACAGAGAGAGAGACAGAGAGAGAGAGAGAGAGAGAGACAGAGAGAGAGAGACAGAGAGAGAGACAGAGAGAGAGTGTGAGACAGAGAGAGAGAGTGAGACAGAGAGAGAGACAGAGAGAGAGACAGAGAGAGAGTGTGAGACAGAGAGAGAGAGTGAGACAGAGAGAGAGAATGAGACTGAGAGAGTGAATCACGAAGGCCCCGATTTTACCATTTGCGTTACGCCGGTTTATGGGTGTGAAAACCTGGTAAAGTCAGGTGTGAGGCGAGTAGTGAGATCCACGTCCACCTCTCCTCCGCTTCTCCCTTCACCAAAATGGCCACAATCGGGACCAGGCCCAAAACGGGCACGACGGCCATTTAAATACATTTAAATTGACTTAATGGGCTGCACGTCCAAACTTACCGGCACTTCCCCCGTTTACCACCGTGTTTGCCCATCCAGAATCAGCGCAAAACAGACAGGCTCCATATAAGTCTGATTCGGGCGCTCCATCAGTGAGGGTTAGTGAGGAGGCAAGTGGCGTACGTCCAACAGCTCTGCCTGTGATCAGTGAGGGGGGGTCCACTGCCACTCTGCGTGTGATCAGTGAGGGGGAAGGGGGGTCTGCTGTCCCTCTGTCTGAGATCAGTGAGGGGGAATGGGGGGGTCCGCTGCCACTCTGCGTGTGATCAGTGAGGGGGAAGGGGGGGTATCCACTGTCCCTCTGTCTGAGATCAGTGAGGGGGAAGGGGGGGTCCGCTGTCCCTCTGTCTGAGATCAGTGAGGGGGAATGGGGGGGTCCGCTGCCACTCTGCGTGTGATCAGTGAGGGGGAAGGGGGGGTATCCACTGTCCCTCTGTCTGAGATCAGTGAGGGGGAAGGGGGGGGGTCCACTGTCCCTCTGTCTGAGATCAGTGAGGGGGAAGGGGGGGGTCCACTGTCCCTCTGCCTGAGATCAGTGAGGGGGAAGGGGGGGTCCACTGTCCCTCTGCCTGAGATCAGTGAGGGGGAAGGGGGGGGTCCACTGTCCCTCTGTCTGAGATCAGTGAGGGGGAAGGGGGGGGTCCACTGTCCCTCTGCCTGAGATCAGTGAGGGGGAAGGGGGGTCAGCTGCCACTCTGCGTGTGATCAGTGAGGGGGAAGGGGGGGTCCGCTGTCCCTCTGTCTGAGATCAGTGAGGGGGAAGGGGGTGTCAGCTGCCACTCTGCGTGTGATCAGTGAGGGGGAAGGGGGGGTCCGCTGCCACTCTGCGTGTGATCAGTGAGGGGGAAGGGGGGGTATCCACTGTCCCTCTGCCTGAGATCAGTGAGGGGGAAGGGGGGGTCCGCTGCCACTCTGCCTGAGATCAGTGAGGGGGAAGGGGGGGTCCACTGTCCCTCTGCCTGAGATCAGTGAGGGGGAAGGGGGGGTCCGCTGTCCCTCTGCCTGAGATCAGTGAGGGGGAAGGGGGGGGTCCGCTGCCACTCTGCCTGAGATCAGTGAGGGGGAAGGGGGGGTCCGCTGTCCCTCTGTCTGTGATCAGTGAGGGGGAAGGGGGGGGTCCACTGTCTCTCTGTCTGAGATCAGTGAGGGGGAAGGGGGATCCGCTGTCCCTCTGTCTGAGATCAGTGAGGGGGAAGGGGGGGTCCGCTGTCCCTCTGTCTGAGATCAGTGAGGGGGAAGGGGGGGTCCGCTGTCCCTCTGCCTGAGATCAGTGAGGGGGAAGGGGGGGTCCGCTGTCCCTCTGCCTGAGATCAGTGAGGGGGAAGGGGGGGTCCACTGTCCCTCTGTCTGAGATCAGTGAGGGGGAAGGGGGGGTCCACTGTCCCTCTGTCTGAGATCAGTGAGGGGGAAGGGGGGGTCCGCTGTCCCTCTGTCTGAGATCAGTGAGGGGGAAGGGGGGGTCCGCTGTCCCTCTGCCTGAGATCAGTGAGGGGGAAGGGGGGGTCCACTGTCCCTCTGTCTGTGATCAGTGAGGGGGAAGGGGGGGTCCGCTGTCCCTCTGTCTGAGATCAGTGAGGGGGAAGGGGGGGTCCACTGTCCCTCTGTCTGTGATCAGTGAGGGGGAAGGGGGGGTCCGCTGCCACTCTGCCTGAGATCAGTGAGGGGGAAGGGGGGGTCCGCTGTCCCTCTGCCTGAGATCAGTGAGGGGGAAGGGGGGGGTCCGCTGTCCCTCTGTCTGTGATCAGTGAGGGGGAAGGGGGGGTCCACTGTCCCTCTGTCTGAGATCAGTGAGGGGGAAGGGGTGGTCCGCTGCCACTCTGTCTGAGATCAGTGAGGGGGAAGGGGGGGTCCGCTGCCACTCTGCCTGTGATCAGTGAGGGGGAAGGGGGGGTTCCGCTGCCACTCTGCATGTGATCAGTGAGGGGGAAGGGGGGGTCCGCTGTCCCTCTGTCTGAGATCAGTGAGGGGGAAGGGGGATCCGCTGCCACTCTGCCTGAGATCAGTGAGGGGGAAGGGGGGTCCACTGCCACTCTGCCTGTGATCAGTGAGGGGGAAGAGGGGGTTCCGCTGCCACTCTGCATGTGATCAGTGAGGGGGAAGGTGCGGTTCCGCTGCCACTCTGCCTGTGATCAGTGAGGGGGAAGGGGGGTCCACTGCCACTCTGCCTGTGATCAGTGAGGGGGAAGGGGGGGGGTCCACTGTCCCTCTGTCTGTGATCAGTGAGGGGGAAGGGGTGGGTCACTGCCACTCTGCCTGAGATCAGTGAGGGGGAAGGGGGAGTCCGCTGCCACTCTGCCTGAGATCAGTGAGGGGGAAGGGGGGGGTCCGCTGCCACTCTGCCTGAGATCAGTGAGGGGGAAGGGGGGGTCCGCTGCCACTCTGCCTGAGATCAGTGAGGGGGAAGGGGGGGTCCGCTGCCACTCTGCGTGTGATCAGTGAGGGGGAAGGGGGGGTTCGCTGTCCCTCTGCCTGTGATCAGTGAGGGGGAAGGGGGGCTCCACTGTCCCTCTGTCTGAGATCAGTGAGGGGGAAGGGGGGGTCCGCTGTCCCTCTGTCTGTGATCAGTGAGGGGGGAGGGGGGATCCGCTGCCACTCTGTCTGAGATCAGTGAGGGGGAAGGGGGGGTCCGCTGCCACTCTGTCTGAGATCAGTGAGGGGGAAGGGGGGGTCCGCTGCCACTCTGTCTGAGATCAGTGAGGGGGAAGGGGGGGTCCGCTGCCACTCTGCGTGTGATCAGTGAGGGGGAAGGGGGGGTCCACTGTCCCTCTGTCTGAGATCAGTGAGGGGGAAGGGGGACTCCACTGTCCCTCTGTCTGTGATCAGTGAGGGGGAAGGGGGGGTCCGCTGCCACTCTGCGTGTGATCAGTGAGGGGGAAGGGGGGGGTCTGCTGTCACTCTGCCTGAGATCAGTGAGGGGGAAGGGGGGGTCCGCTGCCACTCTGTCTGAGATCAGTGAGGGGGAAGGGAGGGTCCGCTGCCACTCTGCGTGTGATCAGTGAGGGGGAAGGGGGGGTCCGCTGTCCCTCTGCCTGAGATCAGTGAGGGGGAAGGGGGGGTCCACTGTCCCTCTGTCTGTGATCAGTGAGGGGGAAGGGGGGGTCCGCTGTCCCTCTGTCTGAGATCAGTGAGGGGGAAGGGGGGGTCCACTGTCCCTCTGTCTGTGATCAGTGAGGGGGAAGGGGGGGTCCGCTGCCACTCTGCCTGAGATCAGTGAGGGGGAAGGGGGGGTCCGCTGTCCCTCTGCCTGAGATCAGTGAGGGGGAAGGGGGGGGTCCGCTGTCCCTCTGTCTGTGATCAGTGAGGGGGAAGGGGGGGTCCACTGTCCCTCTGTCTGAGATCAGTGAGGGGGAAGGGGGGGTCCGCTGCCACTCTGTCTGAGATCAGTGAGGGGGAAGGGGGGGTCCGCTGCCACTCTGCCTGTGATCAGTGAGGGGGAAGGGGGGGTTCCGCTGCCACTCTGCATGTGATCAGTGAGGGGGAAGGGGGGGTCCGCTGTCCCTCTGTCTGAGATCAGTGAGGGGGAAGGGGGATCCGCTGCCACTCTGCCTGAGATCAGTGAGGGGGAAGGGGGGTCCACTGCCACTCTGCCTGTGATCAGTGAGGGGGAAGAGGGGGTTCCGCTGCCACTCTGCATGTGATCAGTGAGGGGGAAGGTGCGGTTCCGCTGCCACTCTGCCTGTGATCAGTGAGGGGGAAGGGGGGTCCACTGCCACTCTGCCTGTGATCAGTGAGGGGGAAGGGGGGGGGTCCACTGTCCCTCTGTCTGTGATCAGTGAGGGGGAAGGGGTGGGTCACTGCCACTCTGCCTGAGATCAGTGAGGGGGAAGGGGGAGTCCGCTGCCACTCTGCCTGAGATCAGTGAGGGGGAAGGGGGGGGTCCGCTGCCACTCTGCCTGAGATCAGTGAGGGGGAAGGGGGGGTCCGCTGCCACTCTGCCTGAGATCAGTGAGGGGGAAGGGGGGGTCCGCTGCCACTCTGCGTGTGATCAGTGAGGGGGAAGGGGGGGTTCGCTGTCCCTCTGCCTGTGATCAGTGAGGGGGAAGGGGGGCTCCACTGTCCCTCTGTCTGAGATCAGTGAGGGGGAAGGGGGGGTCCGCTGTCCCTCTGTCTGTGATCAGTGAGGGGGGAGGGGGGATCCGCTGCCACTCTGTCTGAGATCAGTGAGGGGGAAGGGGGGGTCCGCTGCCACTCTGTCTGAGATCAGTGAGGGGGAAGGGGGGGTCCGCTGCCACTCTGTCTGAGATCAGTGAGGGGGAAGGGGGGGTCCGCTGCCACTCTGCGTGTGATCAGTGAGGGGGAAGGGGGGGTCCACTGTCCCTCTGTCTGAGATCAGTGAGGGGGAAGGGGGACTCCACTGTCCCTCTGTCTGTGATCAGTGAGGGGGAAGGGGGGGTCCGCTGCCACTCTGCGTGTGATCAGTGAGGGGGAAGGGGGGGGTCTGCTGTCACTCTGCCTGAGATCAGTGAGGGGGAAGGGGGGGTCCGCTGCCACTCTGTCTGAGATCAGTGAGGGGGAAGGGAGGGTCCGCTGCCACTCTGCGTGTGATCAGTGAGGGGGAAGGGGGGGGTCTGCTGTCACTCTGCCTGAGATCAGTGAGGGGGAAGGGGGATCCGCTGCCACTCTGCCTGAGATCAGTGAGGGGAAAGGGGGGTCCGCTGCCACTCTGCCTGAGATCAGTGAGGGGGAAGGGGGGTCCACTGCCACTCTGCCTGTGATCAGTGAGGGGGAAAGGGGGTTCCGCTGCCACTCTGCGTGTGATCAGTGAGGGGGAAGGTGCGATTCCGCTGCCACTCTGCCTGTGATCAGTGAGGGGGAAGGGGGGGGTCCACTGTCCCTCTGTATGTCATCAGTGAGGGGGAAGGGGGGGTCCGCTGTCCCTCTGTCTGTGATCAGTGAGGGGGAAGGGGTGGGTCGCTGCCACTCTGCCTGAGATCAGTGAGGGGGAAGGGGGGGTCCGCTGCCACTCTGCCTGAGATCAGTGAGGGGGAAGGGGGGGTCCGCTGCCACTCTGCCTGAGATCAGTGAGGGGGAAGGGGGGTCTGCTGCCCCTCTGCCTGAGATCAGTGAGGGGGAAGGGGGGGGTCCGCTGCCACTCTGCCTGAGATCAGTGAGGGGAAAGGGGGGGTCCGCTGCCACTCTGCGTGTGATCAGTGAGGGGGAAGGGGGGCTCCGCTGCCACTCTGCCTGAGATCAGTGAGGGGGAAGGGGGGTCCGCTGCCCCTCTGCCTGAGATCCGTGAGGCGGAAGGGGGGGTCCGCTGCCACTCTGCCTGAGATCAGTGAGGGGGAAGGGGGGGTCCGCTGTCCCTCTGCCTGTGATCAGTGAGGGGGAAGGGGGGTCCGCTGTCCCTCTGCCTGTGATCAGTGAGAGGGAAGGGGGGGTCCACTGTCCCTCTCTCTGTGATCAGTGAGGGGGAAGGTGCGATTCCGCTGCCACTCTGCCTGTGATCAGTGAGGGGGAAGGGGGGGGTCCACTGTCCCTCTGTATGTCATCAGTGAGGGGGAAGGGGGGGTCCGCTGTCCCTCTGTCTGTGATCAGTGAGGGGGAAGGGGTGGGTCGCTGCCACTCTGCCTGAGATCAGTGAGGGGGAAGGGGGGGTCCGCTGCCACTCTGCCTGAGATCAGTGAGGGGGAAGGGGGGGTCCGCTGCCACTCTGCCTGAGATCAGTGAGGGGGAAGGGGGGTCTGCTGCCCCTCTGCCTGAGATCAGTGAGGGGGAAGGGGGGGGTCCGCTGCCACTCTGCCTGAGATCAGTGAGGGGAAAGGGGGGGTCCGCTGCCACTCTGCGTGTGATCAGTGAGGGGGAAGGGGGGCTCCGCTGCCACTCTGCCTGAGATCAGTGAGGGGGAAGGGGGGTCCGCTGCCCCTCTGCCTGAGATCCGTGAGGCGGAAGGGGGGGTCCGCTGCCACTCTGCCTGAGATCAGTGAGGAGGAAGGGGGGGTCCACTGTCCCTCTCTCTGTGATCAGTGAGGGGGAAGGGGGGTCCCTGCCACTCTGCCTGTGATCAGTGAGGGGGAAGGGGTGTCCGCTGCCACTCTGCGTGTGATCAGTGAGGGGGAAGGGGGGGTCCGCTGCCACTCTGCCTGAGATCAGTGAGGGGGAAGGGGGGGTCCGCTGTCCCTCTGCCTGTGATCAGTGAGGGGGAAGGGGGGTCCGCTGTCCCTCTGCCTGTGATCAGTGAGAGGGAAGGGGGGGTCCGCTGCCACTCTGCGTGTGATCAGTGAGGGGGAAGGGGAGTCCGCTGCCACTCTGCCTGAGATCAGTGAGGGGGAAGGGGAGGCGTCCGCTGTCCCTCTGTCTGAGATCAGTGAGGGGGAAGGGGGGTCCGCTGCCACTCTGCGTGTGATCAGTGAGGGGGAAGGGGGGGTCCGCTGCCACTCTGCGTGTGATCAGTGAGGGGGAAGGGGGGTTCCGCTGTCCCTCTGAGATCAGTGAGGGGGAAGGGGGGGTCCGCTGCCACTCTGCGCGTGATCAGTGAGGGGGAAGGGGGGGGTCCGCTGCCACTCTGCGTGTGATCAGTGAGAGGGAAGGGGAGGTCCGCTGCCACTCTGCGCGTGATCAGTGAGGGGGAAGGGGGGGGGTCCGCTGTCCCTCTGAGATCAGTGAGAGGGAAGGGGGGCTCCGCTGCCGCTCGACCTGAGTAGGGGGGAGGGGCCCACAATCGGTCTGGGTGGCGGGGGAGTTGGGGGATAAGGGGGTCAGGAATGTTGTGGAGGGTGAGACAATGTGTGTGGGGGTCAGGGGGAGGCAGTATCCGGCCCAGGAGGGATGTGGCAGGGGAGCGTTATGCTATGATGTTTCTCTGCGCGTGCGCAGTTGGAGGTCTGATCGGAGCTGCAGGATTTCGGGTGAGTTAAGCCCCGCCCACAGGCCTGTGCAGCGCGATTCGGAATCACTGATATTTTTCAAGCAGAGTGCGTATGGGAGCGCCTGGGAACGGGTCTAAAAGTCGGATCTAAAACACTCCCAGTTTCAAATCCGCTCAGCACTTCGAATTAACATGGTAAAATAGGGCCCCCAGAGCATGAAACAGAGAGAGGGAGACGGAGAGAGGGAGACGGAGAGAGGGAGACGGAGACAGGGAGACGGAGACAGGGAGACGGAGAGAGGGAGAGGAGACAGGGAGACGGAGACAGGGAGACGGAGAGAGGGAGACGGAGACAGGGAGACGGAGACAGGGAGAGGGAGACAGGGAGAGGGAGACAGGGAGACGGAGACAGGGAGAGGGAGACAGGGGGAGGGAGACAGAGAGAGGGAGAGACGGAGAGAGGGAGAGACGGAGAGAGGGAGAGACGGATAGAGGGAGAGACGGAGAGAGGGAGAGACGGAGAGAGGGAGAGACGGATAGAGGGAGAGACGGAGAGAGGGAGAGACTGAGATAGGGAGAGATGGAGAGAGGGAGAGACGGAGAGAGGGAGAAACTGTTAGCGTGAGTGGGCGAACACGACCACTTTGGACTCAGAGTCGGGTTCGACAGCGGTCCAGCTTTATTAACATCGACGGAGGTACAATCAGGACAGACACACAGCACTGTCCCGAAAGCACTCTGAACGCCCGCCGCAATGGGCTACAGTTATACTCAAACTTTAACACGTTGTATGATTCAAATGTTTATGTTTTGTTTCCAGTATTTGACTCTGACCATTCTGTTTTGATGTTTTAAGTACAGTATCGATGTTTAGGTATGGTAATCGTTTCTGTCCGATGGGTTTATCAATGGTCTAGAATCTCCGGGGTTTCTTGAACAATGGATGTTTGGCTGATCTCAGGAGGTTGGAGTTTAAGAGCCGTGGGGTTATGCTGCAACTGTACAGGACCTTGGTGAGACCACATTTGGAATATTGTGTGCAGTTCTGGTCACCTCACTATAAGAAGGATGTGGAAGCGCTGGAAAGAGTGCAGAGGAGATTTACCAGGATGCTGCCTGGTTTGGAGGGTAGGTCATATGAGGAAAGGTTGAGGGAGCTAGGGCTGTTCTCTCTGGAGCGGAGGAGGCTGAGGGGAGACTTAATAGAGGTTTATAAAATGATGAAGGGGATAGATAGAGTGAATGTTCAAAGACTATTTCCTCGGGTGGATGGAGCTATTACAAGGGGGCATAACTATAGGGTTCATGGTGGGAGATATAGGAAGCATATCAGAGGTAGGTTCTTTACGCAGAGAGTGGTTGGGGTGTGGAATGGACTGCCTGCAGTGATAGTGGAGTCAGACACTTTAGGAACATTTAAGCGGTTATTGGATAGGCACATGGAGCACACCAGGATGATAGGGAGTGGGATAGCTTGATCTTGGTTTCAGATAAAGCTCGGCACAACATCGTGGGCCGAAGGGCCTGTTCTGTGCTGTACTGTTCTATGTTCTATGTTCTTAAGTCTTTTGAGGCCAAGAAGGTTTCCTTAGTTATGTTAATCCTCTCCTTCGGTGTTTCTATGGAGGCTTCCTGATATCACTTGATTAGGTCAGTGGTGGTGATTTGATTAGATGAGGGGGAGGTACCTTTAATTTAGTTTCCTTTGATGCCACCCTGTCTGGCTCCCTTTTGTGTGTTAGACCTTGTTTGCATTTTCAAAGCATGCCTTTGCCTGTTTGTCTGGATCTGTCCCTTTTAATCTTCAATGGAGGGGTTCTGACTGCAGTTTGGCCTGTTTCATATTGTATACGTAACTTCATCAATTTGTTGTCAGCTAACAGTCCCCCCCCTGTCGGTCGGGAGCGGGCTTGTCTCGTCTCCCTCAGACTGATTTTCCCCTTTAATATATTTTGTGTCCGGAGCTCCCTGCATTTGCACGCTGCAGTCATGCAGTTTAGGGGAGCCCCGAGGTTTGTCAGATTAGGTGTACGTGGGAGAAATCCTCCCGATCGGTCAGTCGCCCCACCTCGCCGATCGCTCTGATTAGTTTTCTTCGTGCTTTGGATTTCTTGTGTTGGCGGGATGTTTAACACGTCACTATTCCCCAAGATATTGCGAGTATAAGTTGGATAGTGACTAGTACATGTGAGATTACCCGGATCCAGGGGTGAATGTCTACGTTTAGGCCCCAGTCCCATACCCTCTGTGCCCATGTTTGTCTCTGTAGGGCTGACTCTGTGTCGTGCTGCAGGGTTTTGATGTGTGACTGTAATTGGTGGTACAGCCGAACGGAGTGTCCCACTTTGAGGGGGAGCTCCCTCAGCACTTCGGCTCGGTGTGGGATGGGAGCCTGTTCTGGCTCTCGGTCGTATTTGAGGTCATCTCTCAGTGGGTCCGTGGCATTAAGTGTCAGAGTCTGCCTACTTCGAATGTTGGTGATGTGGGCCTGGCCAAGGGTGACTGGTCTGTGAGGGGTGAAGCAAAGGTTTGGGCTGGGGATCGGACATGTCAGCCCGTTATATACAAAGGATGTCTTTGTTGTGGCTCCGCAGTATCTACCCCGTCCTCCATATCCTGCCCGGGCAAAGTGTGGATCTGTCGGTATGATTTCTAGAGTACAGCCCTGTGTTTGATTAAACACAGTAAGAAGTCTCACAATACCAGGTTAAAGTCCAACAGGTTTATTTGGTAGCAAATACCATAAGCTTTCGGAGCACTGCTCCTTCGTCAGATGGAGTGGTACTACACTGAATTCCTGTTTTAAATCCCCGTCCCTTCTCTTACCTATGTCTTTGGTGCCAATGTGTACCACGACTTGTGACTGTTCCCCCTCCCCCTTTAGAATCCTGAAGACACGGTCTGAGACGTCACGGACCCTGGCATCTGGAAGGCAACATGACCACTCCATCTGACGAAGGAGCAGTGCTCCGAAAGCTTATGGTATTTGCTACCAAATAAACCTGTTGGACTTTAACCTGGTGTTGTGAGACTTCTTACTGTGCTTACCCCAGTCCAACGCCGACATCTCCACATTTTGATTAAACACACATTCAGCTGCCTCTCCTTGTCCCGGTGGGTGAGGGCAAATGGTTATCTCTCCCCTTTGTGCACCCATCTGCAGCTCCTCCAAGACCGCGTTAGGGAGCTGGAGCTGGAGTTGGATGAGCTTAGGGTCATCAGGGACGCAGAGAGGGCCATAGACACAAGCTTCAGGGATACAGTTGCTTCAGGGAATGAAAACAGATGGGTGACAGTGAGAGGGGCTGGGAGGAAGCAGTCGGTGCAGGGATCCCCGGTGGTCGTTCCCCTTAGCAACAAGTATTCCGCTTTGGATACAGGTGAGGGGGACAACCTACCAATGGTAAGCCGCAGTGACCAGATCGCCAGCACTGTGTCCGTCCCTGTGGCCCAGAAGGGTGAGGGAGAGAGCGGGAGGGCAATAGTTATTGGGGACTCGTTAGTTAGAGGGATAGATAGGAGGTTCTGTGGCAGCAAAAGAGACTCACGGATGGTATGTTGCCTTCCAGATGCCAAGGTCCGTGACGTCTCAGACCGTGTCTTCAGGATTCTAAAGGGGGAGGGGGAACAGTCACAAGTCGTGGTACACATCGGCACCAAAGACATCGGTAAGAGAGGGGACGGGGACTTAAAACAGGAATTCAGGGAGCTTGGGTGGAAGCTGAGAGCCAAGACAAACCATGTGGTCATCTCTGGTACGTTGCCGGTGCCACGTGATAGCGAGTTGAGGAACAGGGAGAGAGTGCAGTTAAACATGTGGTTGCAGGGATGGTGTAGGAGGGAGGGTTTCAGATACGTGGATAATTGGAACACTTTCTGGGGAAGGTGGGACCTGTACCAACAGGACGGGGTGCACCTGAACCAGAGGGGCACCAATATCCTGGGAGGGAAATTTGTTACGGCTCTTCAGGGGGGTTTAAACTAATTTGTCAGGGGGGTGGGAAAAGGAGTTGTAGTCCAGAAGTCAGTGAGGGTGGTGAGGTATTGGGGAAGGTATCAGGGTCAAAGGTGGGTACCAGTAGACAGGAAGGTGGGTTGAAGTGTGTCTACTTCAATGCAAGGAGCATCCGGAACAAGGTAGGTGAACTTGGGGCGCGGATTGGTACTTGGGACTACGATGTTGTGGCCATTACGGAGACGTGGGTAGAACAAGGACAGGAATGGTTGTTGGACGTTCCGGGGTATAGATGTTTCACTAAGTGTAGGGAAGCTGGTAAAAGAGGTGGAGGAGTGGCATTGTTAATCAAGGATAGTTTAACGGCTGCAGAAAGGCACTTCGAGGGGGATCTGCACACTGAGGTAATATGGGCTGAGGTTAGAAATAGGAAAGGAGCGGTCACGTTGTTAGGAGTTTACTATAGGCCTCCAAATAGTAATAGAGATGTGGAGGAAGAAATTGCTAAGCAGATTATGGATATGTGTGGGGGTCACAGGGTGTTGTCATGGGGGACTTTAACTTTCCAAATATTGATTGGAACCTTTGTAGGTTGAATAGTTTGGATGGGGCAGTTTTTGTGCAGTGTGTGCAGGAGGGTTTCCTGACACAATATGTGGATAGGCCGACAAGAGGTGAGGCCACATTGGATTTGGTACTGGGAAATGAACCGGGCCAAGTGTTAGATTTGGTTGTGGGAGAGCACTTTGGAGATAGTGACCACAATTCGGTGTCTTTTGTTATTGCAATGGAGAGGGATAGGGCCGTACGGCAGGGCAAGGTTTATAATTGGGGGAGGGGTAATTATGATGCGATTAGGCAAGAATTAGGGGGCATAAGATGGGAACAGAAACTGTCAGGGAAAGGCACTAATGAAAAGTGGAACTTTTTCAAGGAACAAATACTGCGTGTCCTTGGTAGGTATGTCCCTGTCAGGCAGGGAGGAAATGGCCGAGTGAGGGAACCATGGTTCACAAAAGAGGTTGAATGTCTTGTCAAGAGGAAGAAGGAAGCTTATGTTAGGTTGAGAAAACAAGGTTCAGTTGGCTCGATGGAGGGTTACAAGTTAGCAAGGAATGAGCTGAAAAAGGGGCTTAGGAGAGCTAGGAGGGGACATGAGAAGTATTTGGCGGGTCGGATCAAGGAAAACCCCAAGGCTTTTTACTCTTATGTGAGGAATAAAAGAATGACCAGGGTGAGGTTAGGGCCGGTCAAGGACAGGAGTGGGAACTTGTGTATGGAGTCAGTAGAGATAGGCGAGGTGATGAATGAATACTTTTCTTCGGTGTTCACCAAGGAGAGGGGCCATGTTTTTGAGGAAGAGAAGGTGTCACAGGCTAATAGGCTGGAGGAAATAGATGTTCGGAGGGAAGATGTACTAGCAATTTTGAATAAACTGAAGGTCGATAAGTCCCCTGGGCCTGATGAAATATACCCTAGGATTCTTTGGGAGGCAAGGGATGAGATTGCAGAGCCTTTGGCTTTGATCTTTGGGTCCTCGCTGTCCACGGGGATGGTGCCAGAGGACTGGAGAGTGGCGAATGTTGTTCCTCTGTTTAAGAAAGGGAATAGAAATGACCCTGGTAATTATAGGGTAGTTAGTCTTACTTCGGTAGTCGGTAAGTTGATGGAAAAGGCCCTTAGGGATTGGATTTACGACCATTTAGAAAGATGCAGCTTAATCCGGGATAGTCAGCAAGGATTCGTGAAGGGCAAGTCTTTCCTTACAAATTTGATTGAATTTTTTGAGGAGGTAACTAAGTGTGTCGATGAAGGTAGTGCAGTTGATGTCATATACATGGATTTTAGTAAGGCGTTTGATAAGGTCCCCTATGGTCGGCTTATGAAGAAAGTAAGGATGTGTGGGATAGAGGGAAGTTTGGCCGATTGGATAGGTAACTGGCTATCTAACAGAATAAGAAGTTTAACAACACCAGGTTAAAGTCCAACAGGTTTATTTGGTAGCAAAAGCCACACAAGCTTTCGGAGCTCTAAGCCCCTTCTTCAGGTGAGTGGGAATTCTGTTCACAAACAGAGCTTATGAAGACACAGACTCAATTTACATGAATAATGGTTGGAATGCGAATGCTTACAACTAATCAAGTCTTTAAGAAACAAAACAATGTGAGTGGAGAGAGCATCAAGACAGGCTAAAAAGATGTGTATTGTCTCCAGACAAGACAGCCAGTGAAACTCTGCAGGTCCACGCAACTGTGGGCGTTACAAATAGCGGTTATTGGATAGGCACATGGAGCACACCAGGATGATAGGGAGTGGGATAGCTTGATCTTGGTTTCAGATAAAGCTCGGCACAACATCGTGGGCCGAAGGGCCTGTTCTGTGCTGTACTGTTCTATGTTCTATGTTCTATGTAGAGACAGCTCGCCTGGTCGATGATGGACATCAAGGTAAACGGCCACACTACTAACTGCTTATTTGACAGTGGGAGTACGGAGAGTTTTATCCACCCTAACACGGTGAGGCGCTACACACTGCCAGTACTGCCAATGCAGCAATCAATCTCCATGGCTTCGACGTCCCGGTCAATGAATGTCCTCGGGTACTGTGTAGCGAATCTGACTGTACGGGGCACGGTGTACGAGAAGTGCAGGCTCCTCGTGCTGCCACAGCTCTGCGCTGCCGTACTACTGGGGCTAGATTTCCTGTGCCACCTTGGGAGCGTCACTATGGTGTATAATGGGCCTTTTCCCCCAATCTCCATCCAAAATCCACAGCTATTAAACCAGCCACCGCGCACCACCTGTGGTCTCTCGACCCTCAAAGTCGCCCCTCCCTCGCTCTTTGAGCACCTCACCCCCGACTGCAAGCCCATCGCCACCAAAAGCAGACGGTACAGCGCTGGAGATAGAGCGTTCATCAAATCCGAGGTACGACGCCTCCTGGGGGAGGGGATCATTGAGGCCAGTACCAGCCCCTGGAGAGCCCAAGTAGTAGCTGTTAAGACTGTGGAGAAACATCGCATGGTCATCGACTACAGTCAGACCATTAACCGATACACGCAGCTGGACGTGTACCCCCTTCCCCCGCATATCTGACATGGTGAATCAGATTGCGCAATATCGGGTGTTCTCCACCATTGATTTGAAGTTGGCATACCACCAGCTCCCTATCCGCCCGGAGGACCGCCAATACGCTGCCTTCGAGGCGGATGGCCGCCTCTATCACTTCCTTCAGGTCCCCTTCGGCGTCACCAACGGGGTCTCGGTTTTCCAGCGTGAGATGGACCGAATGGTGGACCAGAACGGGTTGCGGGCCACCTTCCCGTACCTGGATAACGTCACCATCTGCGGCCATGATCAGCAGGACCACGACGCCAACCTCCACAAATTCCTCCACACTCCTAAATCTGACCTATAATAATGAGAAGTGTGTATTCCGCACACACCGCCTCGCCATCCTTGGTTGTGTTGTGGAAAACGGGGTCATCGGCCCCGATCCCGACCGCATGGGCCCCCTCCTGGAACTTCCCCTCCCCACCACCCTGAAAGCGCTGAGGAGATGCCTAGGCTTCTTCTCATACTAGTTTTGAATAAACTGAAGGTCGATAAGTCCCCTGGGCCTGATGAAATGTATCCTAGGATTCTTTGGGAGGCAAGGGATGAGATTGCAGAGCCTTTGGCTTTGATCTTTGGGTCCTCGCTGTCCACGGGGATGGTGCCAGAGGACTGGAGAATGGCGAATGTTGTTCCTCTGTTTAAGAAAGGGAATAGAAATGACCCTGGTAATTATAGGCCGGTTAGTCTTACTTCGGTGGTTGGTAAATTGATGGAAAAGATCCTTAGGGATGGGATTTACGATCATTTAGAAAGATGCGGATTAATCCGGGATAGTCAGCATGGATTCGGGAAGGGCAAGTCATGCCTCACAAATTTGATTGAATTTTTTGAGGAGGTAACTAAGTGTGTTGATGAAGGTAGGGCAGTTGGTGTCATATACATGGATTTTAGTAAGGCGTTTGATAAGGTTGGTCGGCTTAGGATGAAAGTAAGGAGGTGTGGGACAGAGGGAAAGTTGGCCGATTGGATAGGTAACTGGCTGTCTGATCGAAGTAAGAAGTCTCACAACACCAGGTTAAAGTCCAACAGGTTTATTTGGTAGCAAATACCATAAGCTTTCGGAGCACTGCTCCTTCGTCAGATGGAGTGGATATCTGCTCTCAAACAATGCACAGACACAGAAATCAAGTTACAGAATACTAATTAGAATGCAAAAGTGAGCAATCACTGAAACAGTGGTGGTGGTGGATGGAAAATTTTTGGATTGGAGGCAGGTTGCTTGCGGAGTGCCGCAGGGATCGGTGCTTGGTCCTCTGCTCTTTGTGATTTTTATAAATGACTTAGAGGAGGGGGCTGAAGGGTGGATCAGTAAATTTGCTGATGACACCAAGATTGGTGGAGTAGTGGATGAGGTGGAGGGCTGTTGTAGGCTGCAAAGAGACATAGATAGGATGCAAAGCTGGGCTGAAAAATGGCAAATGGATTTTAACCCTGATAAATGTGAGGTGATTCATTTTGGTAGGACTAATTTAAATGTGGATTACAGGGTCAAAGGTAGGGTTCTGAAGACTGTGGAGGAACAGAGAGATCTTGGGGTCCATATCCACAGATCTCTAAAGGTTGCCACTCAAGTGGATAGAGCTGTGAAGAAGGCCTATAGTGTGTTAGCTTTTATTAACAGGGAGTTGGAGTTTAGGAGCCGTGGGGTTATGCTGCAACTGTACAGGACCTTGGTGAGACCACATTTGGAATATTGTGTGCAGTTCTGGTCACCTCACTATAAGAAGGATGTGGAAGCGCTGGAAAGAGTGCAGAGGAGATTTACCAGGATGCTGCCTGGTTTGGAGGGTAGGTCTTATGAGGAAAGGTTGAGGGAGCTAGGGCTGTTCTCTCTGGAGCAGAGGAGGCTGAGGGGAGACTTAATAGAGGTGTATAAAATGATGAAGGGGATAGATAGAGTGAACGTTCAAAGACTATTTCCTTGGGTGGATGGAGCTATTACAAGGGGGCATAACTATAGGGTTCGTGGTGGGAGATACAGGAAGGATATCAGAGGTAGGTTCTTTACGCAGAGAGTGGTTGGGGTGTGGAATGGACTGCCTGCAGTGATAGTGGAGTCAGACACTTTAGGAACATTTAAGCGGTTATTGGATAGGCACATGGAGCACACCAGAACGATAGGGAGTGGGATAGCTTGATCTTGGTTTCAGATAAAGCTCGGCACAAATTCATGGGCCGAAGGGCCTGTTCTGTGCTGTACTGTTCTATGTTCTATGTACTACGCCCAGTGGGTCCCCAATTATGCGGACAAAGCCCGTCCACTCATCAAATCCACATCTTTTCCCCTAGCGGCGGAGGCCCGTCTGGCCTTTGACCGCATCAAAGCGGATATCGCGAAGGCCACGATGCACGCTGTAGACAAATCCACCCCATTCCAGGTGGAGAGCGATGTGTCTGATTTCGCCCTGGCCGCCACCCGTAACCAGGCGGGCAGACCCGTGGCCTTCTTCTCGCGCACCCTCCAAGGCCCTGAAATTCGACACTCCTCTGTCGAAAAAGTGGCACAAGCCATCGTGGAGGCTGTGCGGCACTGGCGCCACTACCTAGCTGGCAAACGGTTCACCCTGCTCTCGGACCAACGGCCCATTGCCTTTGTGTTCAGTAATGCGCAGCGGGACAAAATCAAGAATGATAAGATTTTGAGGTGGAGGATCGAGCTCTCCACCTACAATTACGACATTTTTCCCGGCCCGGGAAGCTCAATGAGCCCCCAGACCCCCTGTCCCGGGGGACCTGTGCCAGCGCGAACCTAGAACGGTTACAGACTCTCCACGACGACCTCTGCCACCCGGGGGTGACCAGGTTCTTCCATTTCATCAAGGCCCGGAACCTGCCCTATTCCATCGAGGAAGTCAGGTCTATAACCAGACACTGCCAAGTCTGCGCGGAGTGCAAGCCGCACTTCTACCGGCCGGACAGAGCGCACCTCATCAAAGCCACCCGCCCTTTCGAACGCCTGAGCGTTGACTTCAAAGGCCCCCTCCCCTCCTCTGACCGCAACGTATACTTGCTCAACATCATTGACGAATATTCACGTTTCCCCTTCGCCATTCCCTGCCCGGATATGACCTCGGCCACGGTCGTCAGGGCCCTGCACAGCCTCTTCACCCTGTTCGGTTTCCCTAGCTATATCCATAGCGACCGGGGATCCTCCTTTATGAGTGATGAGCTGCGACAGTACCTGCTCTCCAAAGGCATAGCCTCGAGTAGGACCACCAGCTACAACCCCAGGGGGAACGGACAGGTGGAGAGGGAGAACGCAACAGTCTGGAAGGCCGTTTTAGTAGCTCTGAGGTCTAAAGGTCTTCCAGTCTCCCGCTGACAAGAGGTCCTCCCTGATGCGCTACACTCGATTAGATCACTCCTTTGCACGGCTACCAATGCTACCCCTCATGAAAGAATGTTTGTTTTCCCCAGGCAGTCCTCCTCGGGGACCTCACTACCGTCGTGGCTGACGTCCCCAGGCCCTGTCCTGCTCCGGAAGCACGTGCGGACCCATAAGTCGGACCCCCTGGTCGAAAGGGTCCAACTCCTCCACGCCAACCCCCAATACGCCTATGTGGCGTACCCCGACGGGCGGGAGGACACGGTCTCCATTCGCGACCTGGCACCCGGAGGTACTACGTCCCACGGCCCCTCACCCCCAGCTCCCAACGTTGCCCATGATGCACCAGGGTGGCAGCACGCTCATCTAGCCCCCGTGTACGGCACGCCTGAGCCCCAGGAGCAGCCTCCACACACCCGGCAGTCTGAAGGCACGACGGACGGCTTCACCGGTTATGGACTGGCGTCTGACTCATCACCGCGGCCTCCTGAACCGGCACCACGGCCGACACTGTGACGGTCGCAGCGGCAGATCAAACCCCCGGAGAGACTGAACTTGTAACTCTGACTGTCGTTCCACCGCCTCGCCCCCGCCAAACTCTTTTTAAACAGGGGGTGAATGTGGTGAACCACTGTAATACTGTCTGTATATGGGATATGCCTGGGCACGCCCCTGCTGCCTCAATCCGGGGCTCCGCCCTCCTCAGGGTATAAAGGTAGCTGCTCTCCGCCCCTTTTGCCTCAGTTCAGGTTAGCCATCGGTTTGGGAGTGCTTCTGTTCTTGTTAATAAAAGCCTGTTGTTCCGCAACCTCTAGTCTTTGCGTGAATCAGTGGTGCATCAGCAAGGAGTATCACAGGTAAGAAACATAGAAAGAATCATAGAAACACTACAGTGCAGAAGGAGGCCATTCGGCCCATTGAGTCTGCACCGACCACAATCCCACCCAGGCCCTACCCGCTAATCCCTTTTTTTTTTACCTGCTAATTTACCCGCTAATCCCTCTAACCTACGCATCCCAGGACTCTAAGGGGCAATTTTTAACCTGGCCAATCAACCTAACCCGCACATCTTTGGACTGTGGGAGGAAACCGGAGCACCCGGAGGAAACCCACGCAGACTCGGGGAGAATGTGCAAACTCCACACAGACAGTGACCCGAGCCGGGAATCGAACCCGGGACCCTGGAGCTGTGAAGCAGCAGTGCCAACCACTGTGCTACCGTGCCGCCCCAGCTCCCAACGTCAGATAAGGCAGATGAACTTAAAGCTTGGATCACTACATGGAACTATGATGTTGTGGCAACTACGGAGACTTGGATGAAAGAAGGGCAGGACAGGCAGCTTAACATTCCAGGATTTAGATGCTTCAGGCGAGATACAGAGGTGACAAAAGAGGTGATGAGAGAGAATGTCACAGCTATACGGGGGAGGACACCTTGGGGATCATGCAGTGCGGTCATATGGGTAGAACTCAGGAACAGGAGCAATCACACCGTTGGAGTTGTACTACAGTCCTCCCAACAGCCAGCATGAAATGGAGGAACTGATATGTCAGCAGATTTTGGGAAGATTAAGGAAAATCCCAAAGCTTTTCGTGTGTATATAAGGAGGGAGAGGGTAGCGAAGGAAAGGGTGGGTTCACTCAAAGACTGGAGGGAATTTGTGCGTGGAGCCGGATGAGGTGAGTGAGGTCCTTAATGAGTACTTTGCATCAGTATTCACAAAGGAGAAGGATGTGGTGAGTGTAGAAAGGAGGATGTTGACATTCTAGGAAATGCTGAGATAAAAAGGGAGAAGTTATTGGAGGTCTTGAAAAACATTAAGGTGGACAAGTCCCCAGGGCCAGATAGGATCTATCCCAGAATATCGAGAGAGGCGAGGAAAGAAATTGCTGAGGCCTTGACCAAAATCTTTGTATCCTCTTTAGCCACAGGCGAGGTGCCAGAGGATTGAGAATAGCTAACATTGTTCCTCTGTTTAAGAAGGGCAGAAGAGACAATCTGGGAAATTACAGGCCTGTGAGCCTCACATCAGTGGTGGGGAAATTATTGGAGAAGATTCTTAGGGACAGGATGTACTCACATCTGGAAGAGAATAGGCTTATTAGTGATAGGCAGCATGGTTTTGTGAAGGGGAGGTCGTGTCTCACAAACCTGGTTGAGTCCTTTGAGGAAGTGACAAGAAACATTGACCAGGGCAGTAGGTGTTGTATACATGGACTTTAATAAAGCCTTTGATAAGGTTCCTCATGGCAGGCTGATACAGAAGGTGAAGTCATATGGGATCCAAGGTGAGCTGGTAAGATGGATACAAAACTGGCTTGGGCACAGAAAGCACAGAGTAGCAGTGAAAGGGTACTTTTCTAACTGGAGATCTGTGACAAGCGGTGTTCCACAAGGATCAGTGCTGGGACCTCTGCTGTTTGTAATATATATAAATGATTTGGAGGAAAATGTAGGTGGTCTGATTAGTAAATTTGCGGATGATACAAAAATTGGGGGAATACCGGATAGTGAGGAGGATTGACAGAGGATACAGCAGAATATAAATCGGCTGGAGACCTGGGATGAAAGATGGCAGGTGGAATTTAACCCGGACAAATGTATGGTGATGCGATTTGGAAGGTCTACTGCAGAAGGAAAGTATACAGTAAATGGTAGAGCCCTTTGAAATATTAGCATACATGCGAATGATCCAGACATGAAGATCCGCACTTCCCTGAAGGTGGAAATAATAACAAATGGGATTACTATCTCAATGGAAACAAATTAAAACATGCTACCGTGCAAAGGGACCTGGGGGTCCTTGTGCATGAGACGCAAAAGCCCAGTCTGCAGGTACAACAGGTGATCAAGAAGGCAAATGGGATGTTGGCCTATATCGCGAGGGGGATAGAATATAAAAGCAGGGATGTCTTGATGCACCTGTACAGGGCATTGGTGAGGCCGCAGCTGGAATACTGTGTGCAGTATTGGTCCCCTTATATGAGGAAGGATATATTGGCATTGGAGGGAGTGCAGAGAAGGTTCACCAGGTTGATACCGGAGATGAGGGGTTTGGATTATGAGGAGAGGCTGAGGAGATTGGGTTTGTACTCGTTGGAGTTTAGAAGGATGAGGGGGGATCTTATGGAGACTTATAAGATAATGCGGGGGCTGGATAGGGTGGAGGCGGAGAGATTCTTTCCACTTAGTAAGGAAGTTAAAACTAGAGGACACAGCCTCAAAATAAAGGGGGGTCGGTTTAAGACAGAGTTGAGGAGGAACTTCTTCTCTCAGAGGGTGGTGAATCTCTGGAATTCTCTGCCCGCTGAGGTGGTGGAGGCTACCTCGCTGAATATGTTTAAAGCGCGGATGGATGGATTCCTGATCGGTAAGGGAATTAAGGGTTATGGGGATCAGGCGGGTAAGTGGTACTGATCCACGTCAGATCAGCCATGATCTTATTGAATGGCGGGGCAGGCTCGAGGGGCTAGATGGCCTACTCCTGCTCCTATTTCTTATGTTCTTATGTTCTTATGGTAACTGGGGTGGACAAGGAAGGCGAATGGCATGCTGGCCTTCATCGGTCAGGGCTTTGAGAATAGGAATTGGAAAATCATGTTGCAGCTGTATAAGACTTTGGTTCGGCCGCATTTGGAGTGTTGTGTACAAGTCTGGTCACCACACTACCAGAAGGATGTTGATGCATTGGAAAGGGTGCAGAAGAGATTTACCATGATGTTGCCAGGTTTGGAGGATATGGACTGTGAAGAAAGGTTGAACAAACTTGGATTGTTTTCATCGGAGGATGAGCGGGGACCTGATAGAGGTTTACAAGATTGACAGGCTTGGATAGAGTAGATAGAGTCTTTTTCCCAGGGTCAAAGGGTCAATTACTCAGGGACAGAGGTTGAAAGTGAAAGGGGTAAAGTTTTACACATAGAAGCTGGTGAATACCTGGAACGTGCTGCTGGAGGAGGTGGTGGAAGCAGATTTTCTAACAACATTCAAGAGACATCTGGATAGATACATGAATATGATGCAGAAACTGATAGCCAAGTTCCGCACACACGAGGACGGCCTCAACCGGGATATTGGGTTCATGTCACACTATCTGTAATCCCCACAGCTTGTCTGGACCTGCAGAGTCTCACTGGCTGTCTCGTCTGGAGACAATACACATCTTTGGCAGAGAATTCCAGAGATTCACCACCCTCTGGGAGAAGAAGTTCCTCCTCAACTCTGTCTTAAACCGACCCCCCTTTATTTTGAGGCTGTGTCCTCTAGTTTTAACTTCCTTACTAAGTGGAAAGAATCTCTCCGCCTCCACCCTATCCAGCCCCCGCATTATCTTATAAGTCTCCATAAGATCCCCCCTCATCCTTCTAAACTCCAACGAGTA
>NW_027592894.1:0-43132 GCF_964213995.1 Mustelus asterias
AGATACCTAGTAAAGCTCCCTCTACACTGTCCCCCCCATCAAACACTCCCAGGACAGGTACAGCACGGGGTTAGATACAGAGTAAAGCTCCCTCTACACTGTCCCCCATCAAACACTCCCAGGACAGGTACAGCACAGGGTTAGATACAGAGTAAAGCTTCCTCTACACTGTCCCCCCATCAAACACTCCCAGGACAGGTACAGCACGGGGTTAGATACAGAGTAAAGCTCCCTCTACACTGTCCCCCCATCAAACACTCCCAGGACAGGTACAGCACGGGGTTAGATACAGAGTAAAGCTCCCTCTACACTGTCCCCCCATCAAACACTCCCAGGACAGGTACAGCACGGGGTTAGATACAGAGTAAAGCTCCCTCTACACTGTCCCCCATCAAACACTCCCAGGACAGGTACAGCACAGGG
This sequence comes from Mustelus asterias, assembly GCF_964213995.1. Classification (NCBI taxonomy): domain Eukaryota; kingdom Metazoa; phylum Chordata; class Chondrichthyes; order Carcharhiniformes; family Triakidae; genus Mustelus; species Mustelus asterias. Next base: position 424 of record NW_027592894.1, read on the forward strand.
TTAGATACCTAGTAAAGTTCCTCTACACTGTCCCCCCATCAAACACTCCCAGGACAGGTACAGCACGGGGTTAGATACAGAGTAAAGCTCCCTCTACACTGTCCCCCATCAAACACTCCCAGGACAGATACAGCACGGGGTTAGATACAGAGTAAAGCTCCCTCTACACTGTCCCCATCAAACACTCCCAGGACAGATACAGCACGGGGTTAGATACAGAGTAAAGCTCCCTCTACACTGTCCCCATCAAACACTCCCAGGACAGATACAGCACGGGGTTAGATACAGAGTAAAGCTCCCTCTACACTGTCCCCATCAAACACTTCCAGGACAGATACAGCACGGGGTTAGATACAGAGTAAAGCTCCCTCTACACTGTCCCCATCAAACACTCCCAGGACAGGTACAGCACGGGGTTAGATACAGAGGAAAGCTCCCTCTACACTGTCCCCATCAAACACTCCCAGGACAGGTACAGCACGGGGTCAGATACAGAGTAAAGCTCCCTCTACACTGTCCCCATCAAACACTCCCAGGACAGATACAGCACGGGGTTAGATACAGAGTAAAGCTCCCTCTACACTGTCCCCCATCAAACACTCCCAGGACAGATACAGCACGGGGTTAGATACAGAGTAAAGCTCCCTCTACACTGTCCCCCATCAAACACTCCCAGGACAGGTACAGCACGGGGTTAGATACAGAGTAAAGCTCCCTCCACACTGTCCCCATCAAACACTCCCAGGACAGGTACAGCACGGGGTTAGATACAGAGTAAAGCTCCCTCTACACTGTCCCCCCATCAAACACTCCCAGGACAGGTACAGCACGGGGTTAGATACAGAGTAAAGCTCCCTCTACACTGTCCCCCCATCAAACACTCCCAGGACAGATACAGCACGGGGTTAGATACAGAGTAAAGCTCCCTCTACACTGTCCCCATCAAACACTCCCAGGACAGATACAGCACGGGGTTAGATACAGAGTAAAGCTCCCTCTACACTGTCTCCATCAAACACTCCCAGGACAGGTACAGCACGGGGTTAGATACAGAGTAAAGCTCCCTCTACACTGTCCCCATCAAACACTCCCAGGACAGATACAGCACGGGGTTAGATACAGAGTAAAGCTCCCTCTACACTGTCCCCATCAAACACTCCCAGGACAGGTACAGCACGGGGTTAGATACAGAGTAAAGCTCCCTCTGCACTGTCCCCATCAAACACTCCCAGGACAGGTACAGCACGGGGTCAGATACAGAGTAAAGCTCCCTCTACACTGTCCCCATCAAACCCTCCCAGGACAGATACAGCACGGGGTTAGATACAGAGTAAAGCTCCCTCTACACTGTCCCCCATCAAACACTCCCAGGACAGATACAGCACGGGGTTAGATACAGAGTAAAGCTCCCTCTACACTGTCCCCCATCAAACACTCCCAGGACAGGTCCAGCACGGGGTTAGATACAGAGTAAAGCTCCCTCCACACTGTCCCCATCAAACACTCCCAGGACAGGTACAGCACGGGGTTAGATACAGAGTAAAGCTCCCTCTACACTGTCCCCCCCATCAAACACTCCCAGGACAGGTACAGCACGGGGTTCGATACAGAGTAAAGCTCCCTCTACACTGTCCCCCCATCAAACACTCCCAGGACAGGTACAGCACAGGGTTAGATACAGAGTAAAGCTCTCTCTACACTGTCCCCCCATCAAACACTCCCAGGACAGGTACAGCACGGGGTTAGATACAGAGTAAAGCTCCCTTTACACTGTCCCCATCAAACACTCCCAGGACAGGGACAGCACGGGGTTAGATGCACAGTAAAGCTCCTCTTAGAAACATAGAAAATAGAAGGCAGTCCTGTTTGAATTTTTTAGTTTTCTATGAGATTCCCCCCCGCCCTCATTCGTCTGAACTCCAGTGAAAACAATCCTAACGTCGTCAATCTCTCCTCATACATCAGTCCCGCCGTCCCCGGGATCAGCCTGGGAAACCTTCACTGCAACTCCCTCGAGAGCAAGAACATCCTTCCTCAGATAAGGAGACCCAAACTGCACGCAATACTCTCGGTGTGGCCCCACCAAGGCCCGAGACAATTGCAGCAAGTTTCACGGGAGTGAGGCCAGGCTGGATGGCCTCTGCTTTACTTTAATGCCTGGAGTAAAAGGGATGAGTTAAGGGCGATGACTGACATGTGGAAGTGTGATACAGCAGCCGTCAGAGAGACACGGTTGAGGGAAGGACAGGATTGGCAGCTCTATAATTGGAAGATCTATAATCTTCAGGCAATACAGGGGAAGAGGAAAGAGAGGAGGGGGCATGGCATTATTATTCTATTAGTCTTTGAGGTTTACAGCATGGACACAGGCCCTTCGGCCCAACTTGTCCATACCGCCCTTTTTTTTTAAACCCCTAAGCTAGTCCAAATTGCCCGCGTTTGGCCCATATCCCTCTATACCCATCTTACCCATGCAACTGTCTAAACGCTTTTTAAAAGACAAAATTGTACCCGCCTCTACTACTGCGTCTGGCAGCTCGTTCCAGACACTCTCCACCCTCTGTGTGAAAAAATTGCCCCTCTGGACACTTTTGTATCTCTCCCCCCTCACCTTAAACCTATGCCCTCTAGTTTTAGACTCCCCTACCTTTGGGAAAAGGTATTGACTATCTAGCTGATCTGTGCCCCTCATTATTTTATAGACCTCTATAAGATCACCCCTCAGCCTCCTACGCTCCAGAGAAAAAAGTCCGAGTCTATCCAGCCTCTCCTTATAACTCAATCCATCAAGTCCCGGTAGCATCCCAGTAAATCTTTTCTGCACTCTTTCTAGTTTAATAATATCCTTTCTATAATAGGGTGACCAGAACTGTACACAGTATTCCAAGTGTGACCTTACCAATGTCTTGTACAACTTCAACAAGACATCCCAACTCCTGTATTCAATGTTCTGACCGATGAAACCAAGCATGCCGAATGCCTTCTTCACCACTCTGTCCACCTGTGACTCCACTTTCAAGGAGCTATGAACCTGTACCCCTCGATCTCTTTGTTCTGTCACTCTTCCCCAACGCCCTACCATTAACTGAGTAAGTCTTGCCCTGGTTCAATCGACCAAAATGCATCACCTCAGCTCCTGCGGGCAAAGAGTGAGGATATCTTGGAAGGGGTATGGAATGAAGTTTTGTGGGTCAAGCTTAGAAATAAAAAGAAGGGACATTGCGAGGTGTTTATTATAGACCCCCAGATGGTCAGAGGGATATTGAGGAGCAAATACGTGCTCACTTTGTGGCGGTGTGTAACTCAGCAACACTAGGGTAATTATAGTTGGTGAGTCCAACTTTCCCAACGTTAACTGGGATATACCTCCTGTCAAGAGCTTGGATGGAGTGGGTTTCTTGAAACGTGTACGGGGGAACTTCTTGCGCCAATATACAGAGGAAGGAGCTCTGCTGGACCTGATTGTGGGGAATGAAGTTAGACTTGTGGTTGAGGGTGATGATGGGGGAGCACTTTAGTGATAGCGATCACAGCACGGTACAATCTCAGCTCGTTATAGACAAGCTGCAAAAAAGAAAGTTTTGGATTGCCGGATTTTAGTAAAATAAGGCAGGATCCAGCCAAGGTCGACGGGGAACGGCTGCTTTACAGTTAAAGCTACAGAAGAGCATTCAAAAAGAAATGGGGGGCGGGGGGGGCATTCAAAAAGAAATGGCGGGGGGGGGGGGGCATTCAAAAAGAAATGGGGAGGGTGCAAGCCCAGCATGTTCCTTCTCAGGTGATAGGAAGGAGTAACAAGTCCAGATGGATGACCAGAGATATTCAGGACTCGATGAGAAGGTGAAGCAAGGCTTTTAAGAAGTACAAGGGTGGTAAATCAGTGGAGGCATTCGTGAGGTACAGAAAGTGCAGGGTGGAGGTTAAGAAAGCAGTTAGGAACGCAAAGAGGGGGATATGAGAGAGCTCCGGCTGGTCGAAGTCGGGGAAATCCCAAGATCTTCTGTAAGGACATCAATGGGAAGACGGTAACCGGGGAAAGAGTAGGGCCCATTCGGGACCAAGGGGGCAATCTGTGGGTGGAGGCAGAGGACACTGGTGGGGCGTTGAATGATCTGGGAATACAGGTACAGAATTCCCTAAAAGTGACGTCACAGGTGGATAGGGTCGTAAAGAGTGCCTTTGGTACATTGGCCTTTATAAATCGGAGTATCGAGTATAAAAGTTGGAGTGTTATGGTAAGGTTATATAAGGCATTGGTGAGGCCGAATTTGGAGTATTGTGTACAGTTTTGGTCACCTAGTTACAGGAAGGATGTAAATAAGGTTGAAAGAGTGCAGAGAAGGTTCACAAGGATGTTGCCGGGACTTGAGAAGCTGAGTTACAGAGAGAGATTGAATAGGTTGGGACTTTATTCCCTGGAGCGTAGAAGATTGAGGGGAGATTTGATAGAGGTGTATAAGATTTTGATGGGTATAGATAGAGTGAATGCAAGCAGGCTTTTTCCGCTGAGGCTAGGGGAGAAAAAAACCAGAGGGCATGGGTTAAGGGTGAAAGGAGAATAGTTTAAAGGGAATATTAGGGGGGGCTTCTTCACGCAGAGAGTGGTGGGAGTGTGGAATGAGCTGCCGGATAAAGTGGTAAATGTGGGGTCACTTTTAACATTTAAGAAAAACTTGGACGGGTTGATGGATGAGAGGGGTGTGGAGGGATATGGTCCAAGTGCAGGTCAGTGGGACTAGGCAAAAAATGGTTCGGCACAGACAAGAAGGGCCAAAAGGCCTGTTTCTGAGCTGTAATTTTCTGTGGTTAAACCTTTCCTATCCATGTACCTGTCCAAATATCTTGCAAATGTACCCGCCTCTACCACCACCTCTGGCAACTCCTTCCATACACACGCCACCTTCTGTGGAAAAAGTTGCCCCTCAGGTCCCTTTTAAATCTTTTCCCTCCTCGATTAAATGTCAGGTCATCCATTTTGGTCGGAATAACAGCAAAATGGACTATTATTTAAATGGTAAAAAATTGCAGCATGCTGCTGTGCAGAGGGACCTGGGTGTCCTTGTGCAGGAATCACAAGGAGTTGGTTTGCAGGTGCAGCAGGTAATTAAGAAGACAAATGGAATTTTGTCCTTCTTTGCTAGAGGGATGGAGTTTAAAAACAGCGAGGTTATGTTGCAGCTGTATAAGGTGCTGGTCAGGCCACACCTGGAGTTACTGTGTACAGTTTTGGTCTCCTTACTTGAGAAAGGATATACTGGCACTGGAGGGGGTGCAGAGGGGATTCACTCGGTTGATTCCGGAGTTGAGAGGGTTGGCTTATGAGGAGAGACTGAGTAGACTGGGGCTATACTCATTGGAATTCAGAAGAACGAGGAGAGATCTTATAGAAACATAAAAGATTATGAAGGGAATGGATAAGATAGAAGCAGGGAAGTTGTTTCCAACTGACGGGTGAAACTAGAACTAGGGGGCATGGCCTCAAAATAAGGGGGAGCGGATTTAGGACTGAGTTGAGGAGGAACTTCTTCGCACAAAGGGTTGTGAATCTGTGGAATTCCCTGCCCAGTTGAGGCTCCCTCAGTGAATGTTTTTAAGGCAAGGATGGATAGATTTTTGAACAGTAAAGGAATTAAGGGTTATGGTGAGCGGGCGGGTAAGTGGAGCTGAGTCCACGAAAAGATCAGCCATGATCTTATTGAATGGCGGAGCAGGCTCGAGGGGCCAGATGGTCTACTCCTGCTCCTAGTTCTTATGTTCATATTCTCACCTTTGTGCCCTTTTGGACTCCCCTACCCTGGGGAAAAGACCTTGGCTATTCACCTTATCTATGCTCCTCCTGCTGTATTCAGAAAGAATGTTGGCAGCAGAGAGCAAAATGTTGCGTCAGTCTGGGTAGGAATAAGAAATCTGGTCAGACCCCATTTGGAATATTGTGAGTTGTTTTGGGCCCCGTATCTAAGGAAGGATGTGCTGGCCTTGGAAAGGGTCCAGAGGAAGCTCACAAGAATGATCCCTGGAATGAAGAGCTTGTCGGATGAGGAACGGTTGAGGACTCTGGGTCTGTACTCGTTGGGAGTTTAGAAGGATGAGGGGCGATCTTATTGAAACTTACAGGATACTGCGAGGCCTGGATAGAGTGGACATGGAGAGGATGTTTCCACGAGTCGGAAACACTAGAACCAGAGGGCACAACCTCAGGCTGAAGGGACGATCCTTTAAAACAGAGATGAGGAGGAATTTCTTCAGCCAGAGAGTGGTGAATGTGTGGAACTCTTTGCCGCAGAAGGCTGTGGAGGCCGGGTCATTGAGTGTCTTTGAGACAGAGATAGATAGGTTCTTGATCAATAAGGGGATCAGGGGTTATGGGGAAAAGGCAGGAGAATGGGGATGGGAAAAATATCAGCCATGATTGAATGGCGGAGCAGACTCGATGGGCCGAGTGGCCTCATTCTGCTCCTATGTCTTATGGTCTAAGAAGCAAGGAAAGAAATACATTGCTGGCAGTGATTTACAGGCCCCTTGGGCAGTACTTCACAAGTAGGGTTTAGCATAAATCGGGAAGTGAGAAGACACACCAGTAATTGTGGGTGACTTGATCATGAATATTGACTGGATTAAGCAACTTGGCAAGGGAAGCCTTGAGGAAGGATTCCGAGAGTGTCTGAGGGACTGTTTCATAGAGTAGCATGTTATGGAACCAACCAGAGAACTGGCTACTGTAGATGTGATATTATCTAACGAGGAAGGGTGTTGGCAAGTCATGTTGACGCTTTAGAGAACCTTAGTTAGGCCGCACTTGGAATATAGTGTTCAATTCCGGTCGCCACGCTACCAGAAGGATGTGGAGGTTTTGGAGAGGGTACAGAAAAGATTTACCAGGATGTTGCCTGGTATGGAGGGCATTAGCTATGAGGAGAGGTTGGAGAAACTTGGTTTGTTCTCACTGGAGCGACGGAGGTTGAGGGGAGACCCGATAGAAGTCGAGAGGATTATGAGGGGCATGGACAGAGTGGATCGTCAGAAGCTTTTTCCCCAGGGTGGAAGAGTCAATTACTAGGGGGCACAGGTTTAAGGTGCGAGGGGCAAGGTTTAAAGGAGATGTACGAGGCAAGTCTTTTTTACACAGAGGGTGGTGGATGCCTGGAACTCGCTGCCGGGGGAGGGAGTGGAAGCGGATACGGTAGTGAGTTTTAAGGGGCGTCTGGACAAATCCATGAATAGGATGGGAATAGAGGGATACGGTCCCCGGAAGGGGAGGGGGTTTTAGTTCAGTCGGGGCAGCATGGTCGGTGCAGGCTTGGAGGGCCGAAGGGCCTGTTCCTGTGCTGGAATTTTCTTTGTTCTTCTGTTCTTTGGTTGATTAATGGCCTTGGAGTTAAGGATCCACTTGGAAGAAGCGGTCATGCCATGATAGAAATGCGGATTGGAAGCGAGCGGACAGAATCGCATACTCGTATTGCATAGCAAGTGGGCAGGGATAATTATGCAGGCCGAAGGAAGGAGTTGGCTCAAGTCGACAGGGCGGGAGTATGAAAGGGGAGGCTGTTAGAAGAACGGTGGTAGTTCTTTCAGGAGATATTAAAGACACCTCACCTAAGGTACGTTCCTGAGAGGAAGAGGAGTTAAAAAAGGGTGAAAAATCATCCCTGGCTTAATAAGGACATGAAGGATAACATGAGGGCAAAAAGCAAGGGCGTATAACACTGCAAAAGTTCATGACAGCGTGGAGAATTGGGAGAACTTCAAACCCCAACGATAGGGCAATTATGAGGCTATTGGGCAGGAAATTAGAGGCATAAATTGGAAGGAGGTTTTCTCAGGGAAATGTACAGAAGAAATGTGGCGAATTTTCAAGGAAAATTTGTCTGCAGCAACGTTCCAATGAGACAGGGGTGTTATGGTAGGTTACAGGAACCATGGTGCACGAAAGCTGTAACGAATTTAGTCAAGAAGAAAAGAAAAGCCTACAAAAGGTTCAGGGAGCTAGGTAATGTTAGAAATCTAGAAGAGTATATGACTAGTAGGAAGGAACTAAAGAGGGAAATTAGAAGAGCAAGAAGGGGTCATGAGAAGGCCTTGGCAGACAGGATAAAGGAAAACCCCAAGGCATTCTACAAGTATGTTAAGAGCAAGAAGATAAGATGTGAAGGAGTAGGACCTATCAAATGTGACGGTGGGAAAGTCTGTATAGAACCGGTAGAAATAGCAGAGGTACTCAGTGAATACTTCAGTATTCACAGTGAAGAGGGATCTTGGTAGTTGCAGTGCAGACTTGCAGTGGACTGAGAAGATTGAGCATGTGGACATTAGGAAAGAGGATGTCTTGGAGCTTTTGAAAAGCATCATTAGATAAATCGCCGGGACCGGATGGGATGTACCCCAGGTTACTGTGGGAGGCGAGGGAAGAGATTGCTGAGCCTCTGGCGATGATCTTTGCGTCATCAATAGAGACGGGAGAGGTTCTGGAGGATTGCAGATGTGGTTCCGTCATTCAAGAAAGGGAGAAGAGATAGCCCGGGAAATTATAGACCAGCGAGTCTAACCTCAGTGGTTGGTAAGTTGATGGAGAAGATCCTGAGAGGCAGGATTTATTAACATCTGGAGAGGAATAGTATGATCAGAAATAGCCAGCACGGCTTTGTCCAAGGCAGATCATGCCTTACGAGCCTAATTGAATTTTTTGATGATGTAACTAGACACATAGACGAGGGAGGAGCGGTAGATGTAGTTTATATGGATTTCAGCAAGGCGTTTGATAAGATGCCCCATGCAAGGCTCACTGAGAAAGTGAAGGGGCATGGGATACAAGGGGACATTGCCTTGTGGATTCAGAACTGGCTTGCCCACAGAAGGCAAAGAGTGGTTGTAGATGGGTCTTTTTCAGAGTGGAGGTCGGTCACCAGTGGGGTGCCCCAGGGATCTGTTCTGGGACCCTTGCTCTTTGTGATCTTTATAAATGACCCTGGATGAGGAAGTGGAAGGATGGGTTGGCAAGTTTGCTGATGACACAAAGGTTGGAGGTGTTGTGGATAGTGTAGAGGGATGTCAGCAGTTGCAGCGAGACAGAGATAAGATGCAAGACTGGGCGGAGAAGTGGCAGATGGACTTCAACCCAGATAAGTGTGTGGTGGTTCATTTTGGCAGGTCGAATAGGATGGAAGAATATAATATTAAGGGTAAGACGCTTGGCAGTGTGGAAGAACAGAGGGATCTTGGGGTCCGGGTTCATAGGACGCTCAAAGCAGCGTCGCAGGTCGAGGCTGTGGTTAGGAAGGCGTATGGAATACTGGCCTTCATCAATAGAGGAATTGAGTTTAGAAATCGGGAGATAATGCTGCAGCTGTATAGGACCCTGGCCAGACCCCACCTGGAGTACTGTGCCCAGTTCTGGTCGCCTCATTACAGAAAGGATGTGAAAGCCACAGAAAGGGTGCAGAGGAGATTTACAAGGATGTTGCCTGGATTAGGTGACATGCCTTATGAGGATAGGTTGAGAGAGCTAGGTCTTTTCTCCTTGGAGAGGTGACCTGATAGAGGTGTATAAGATGTTGAGAGGTATTGATGGAGTGGATTCTAAGAGGCTTTTACCCAGGGCTGAAATGGTTGCCACAAGAGGTCACAGGTTTAGGTGCTGGGGAGTAGGTACAGAGGAGATGTTAGGGGTAAGTTTTTCCACTCAGAGGGTGGTGGGTGCGCGGAATCGGCTGCCAGTAGTGGTGGTGGAGGCGGATTCGATAGGGTCTTTTCAGAGACTTTTGGATAGGTTCATGGAAGTTAGTAAGATAGAGGGTTATAGGTAAGCCTAGTAGGTAGGGACATGTTCGGCGCAACTTGTGGGCCGAAGGGCCTGTTTGTGCTGTAGCTTTTCTATGTTCTATGGGAGGGGGAAGATAGTGGGAAACTATAGGCCAGCCAGCTTGCCCTCTGTGGTGGGAAACCTGCTGGGGTCCAACGTGAAGGAGGAGGTGTCTGAGCATCTGGGAAAGCAAGGCTCAATCCACCAGGGTCAGCACGGTTTTGTAAAGGGCAAGTCATGTTTGACAAACCTGCTCGAGTTCTTTCAGGCTGTAACCAGCAAGGTAGATAATGGCGATCCTGTGGATGTGATCTATCTGGACTTCCAGAAGGCATTTGATCAGGTGCCACACAAGATATTGATCCAGAGGGTTAGATCCCTTAAGACCATGAGACACAGGAGCAGAATGAGGCCACTCGGCCCATTGAGTCTGCTCCGCCATTCAATCCTGGCTGATAGTTTTCCCATCCCCATTCTCCTGCCTTTTCCCCATCACCCCCTGATCCCCTTATTAATCAAGAACCAATCTATCTGTCTTAAAGACACTCAATGACCCGGCCTCCACAGCCTTCTGCGGCAAAGAGTTCCACACATTCTCCACTCTCTGGCTGAAGAAATTCCTCCTCATCTCTGTTTTAAAGGATCGTCCCTTTAGCCTGAGGTTGTGCCCTCTGGTTCTAGTTTTTCCTACTAGTGGAAACATCCTCTCCACGTCCACTCTATCCAGGCCTCGCAGTATCCTGTAAGTTTCAATAAGATCCCCCCATCATCCTTCTAAACCCCAACGAGTACAGACCCAGAGTCCTCAACCGTTCCTCATACGACAAGCTCTTCATTCCAGGGATCATTCTTGTGGACCTCCTCTGGACCCTTTCCAAGGCCAGTTGGGGTAGAGTCGTGGCTTGGATTGTGGATTTTCTGACTGATAGGAAGCAGAGGGTTGGGATAGATGGGTCCTTATCCAGTTGGTGATGTGTCACCAGTGGTGTGTCGCAGGGATCCGTTTTCGGCCCACAGCTATTTACAATCTATATCAATGATCTACAAGCAGGGAGATAGAAGCCCTACAGTGCGGGACGAGGCCGTTCGGCCCATCAAGCCTGCACCGACAAGAATCCCATGCAAGGCCTATCCCCATATTCACCCCTCTAACCTACGCATTCCGGGACACTAAGGGAGAATTTAACACGGCCAGCACACCTCACCGGCATGTCTTTGAACTGTGGGAGGAAACCGGAGCACCCGGAGGAAACCCACGCAGACGCGGGGAAGAACGTGCAGACTCCACACAGACAGTGACCCAAGCCGGGAATCGAACCCAGGTCCCTGGCGCTGTGAGGCAGTAGTGCTAACCACTGTGCTACCGTGCCACCGGGCAGAGTGTAACACAGCAAAATTTGCTGATGATATGAAAATAGGTGGGAAAGCAGGCTGTGATGGGGAGATGACAAGTTTATGGATGGATATTGACGGGCTAGGAGAATGGGCCAGAATGTGGCAGGTGGAATTTGATGTGGATAAAGGTGATGTTATCCTTTTTGGCCGCAAATGTAAAAGGGCAAATGACTAATTGAATGGGAAACAGATACAAAAGATGTCCATGCAGAGGGATCTGGGTGTCCTTGTGCATGAGTCTCAGAAAGTGGGTATGCAGGTACAGAATGTTATAAGGAAGGCAAGTGGAACCTTGGTATTTATTGCAAAGGGTCTGGAGTATAAAATTTATTTAGATTTATTATTCTCATATGTATTAACATACAATGAAAGATACAGTTCCTTGCGCACTATACAGACAAAGCATACCATTCATAGAGAAGGAAAGGAGAGGGTGCACAATGTAGTGTTACAGTCACAACTAAGGTGTAGAGAAAGATCAACTTAATGCGAGGTAGGTCCATTCAAAAGTCTGACAGCAGCAGGGAAGAAGCTGCTCTTGAGTCGGTCGGTACGTGACCTCAGACTTTTGTATCCTTTTCCTGAAGGTGGAAGAGAGAATGTCCGGGGTCCGTGGCGGGGGGGGTCCTTAATTATGCTGTGGCTGCTTTCCCCGAGGCAGCGGGAAGTGTAGACAGAGTCAATGGATGGGAGGCTGGTTTGCGTGACGGATTGGGCTACATTCACGACCCTTTTGTAGTTCCTTGCGGTCTTGGGCAGAGCAGGAGGCCCATACCAAGCTGTGATACAACCAGAAAGAATGCTTTCTATGGTGCATCTGTAAAAGTTGGTGAGAGTCGTAGCTGACGTGCCAAATTTCCTTCACCTTCTGAGAAAGTAGACGTGTTGGTGGGGCTTTCTTAACTGCAGTATCGGCATCGGGGGGGGACCAGGACCGGTTGTTGGTGATCTGGACACCTAAACACTTGCAGCTGTCGACCCTGTAGAGAAGTGTTGAGACCACACTTAAAGTTTATTTATTAGTCGCAAGTAAGGCTGACAACACTGCAATGTTGTGAATTTCCCCTCGTCGCCACAGTCCGACGCTTGTTCGAGTCAATGCACCCTAACCAATACGTCTTTCAGACTGTGGGAGGAAACCGGAGCACCCGGAGGAAACCCGCACAGACACGGGGAGAACGTGCAAACTCCACACCGGCAGTGACCCGAGCCGAGAATCGAACCCCGGTCCCTGGCGCTGTGAGGCAGCAGTGCTAACCACTGCTTGGAGTATTGTGTTCAGTTTTGGTCACCTTCTTTGAGGAAGGATGTGGTGGCACTGGAGGCGGTTCAGAAGAGGTTCACTCGATTGATTCCAGGTTTGAAGGGGCTGTTGTATGAGGAGCGGTTGAGTAGCTTGGGCTTGAACTCACTGGAGTACAGAAGAATGAGGGGGGAATTTGATTGAGGTTTCTAAAATGCTCAACAGGATTGATAAGTAAATGTTAACCAAATGATTTGAGAGTTACAGAACAAAGAGATCTAGGGGTACAGGTTCATAGCTCCTTGAAAGTGGAGTCACAGGTGGACAGAGGGGTGAAGAAGGCATTCGGCATGCTTGGTTTCATCGGTCAGAACATTGAATACAGGAGTTGGGACGTCTTGTTGAAGTTGTACAAGACATTGGTAAGGCCACACTTGGAATACTGTGTACAGTTCTGGTCACCCTATTATAGAAAGGATATTATTAAACTAGAAAGAGTGCAGAAAAGATTCACGAGGATGCTACCGGGACTTGATGGTTTGAGTTATAAGGAGAGGCTGGATAGACTGGGACTTTTTTCTCTGGAGCGTAGGAGGCTGAGGGGTGACCTTATAGAGGTCTATAAAATAATGAGGGGCACAGATCAGCTGGATAGTCAATATCTTTTCCCAAAGGTAGGGGAGTCTAAAGCTAGAGGGCATAGGTTTAAGGTGAGAGGGGAGAGATACAAAAGGGTCCAAAGGGGCAATTTCTTCACACACAGTGGCGAGTGTCTGGAACGAGCTGCCAGAGGCAGTAGTAGAGGCGGGTACAATTGTGTCTTTTAAAAAGCGTTTAGACAGTTACATGGGTACGATGGGTATAGAGGGATATGGGCCAAATGTGGGCAATTGGGACTCGCTTAGGGGTTTAAAAAAAAGGGTAGCATGGACAAGTTGGGCCGAAGGGTCTGTTTCAATGCTGTGAACCTCTATGACTCTGTGACTCATTGAACCAGGGCAGGACTTACTCAGTTAATCTACCAAAATGCATCACCTTGCATTTGTCTAAAGTAAACTCAATCTGCCATTCGTCAGCCCACTGGCCCAAATGATCAAGATCCCGTTGCAATCCGAGATAACTTTCTTCACTGTCAACTATGCCACCAGTCTTGGTGTCATCTGCAAACTTACTAACCATGCCTCCTATATTCTCATCCAAATCATTGATATAAATGACAAATAACAGTGGACCCAGCACTGATCCCTGAGGCACACCGCTGGTCACAGGCCTCCAGTTTGAAAAACAACCCTCTAAAACCACCCTCTGTCTTCTGTCAAGAAGCCAATTTTGTATCCATTTAGTTACCTGGATCCCGTGAGATTTAACCTTATGCAACAACCTACCATGCGGTACCTTGTCAAAGGCCTTGCTAAAGTCCATGTAGACAACATCAACTGCACTGCCCTCATCTACCTTCTTGGTTACCCCTTCAAAAAAACTCTGTCAAATTTGTAAGACGCAATTTCCCACACACACACACAGCCATGCTGACTGTCCCGAATCAGTACTTGCCTTTCCAAATGCATGTCGGCACGGTGGCACAGTGGTTAGCACTGCTGTCTCACAGCGCCAGGGACAATTCCAGCCTCTGGTTACTGTCTGTGTGGAGTCTGCACGTTCTCCCCGTGTCTGCATGGGTTTCCTCCGGGTGCTCCGGTTTCCTCCCACAGTTTGAAAGACGGGCTGGTTAGGGTGCATTGGCCGTGCTAAATTATCCCTCAGTGTAACTCGAACAGGCGCCGGACTGTGGCGACTAGGGAGATTTCATAGTAATTTTATTGCAGTGTTAATGTAAGCTTTACTTTTAAATCTGTGCAGTTACGGGAAGAGGGTCCTGGGTGGGATTGTGGTCGGTGCAGACTCGATGGGCCAAATGGTCTCCTTCTGCACTGTAGGGATTCTATGATCTTGTCTCTCGGAATCCCCTCCAATAACTTACCCACCACTGATGTTAGTCTGCAGTTCCCTGGCTTTTCCCTGCAGCCCTTAAATAACGGCACAACATTTACCTCCTTCCACTCACCCTTTACCTCACCCTTGGCTGTCGATGATGCAAATATCTCCGCAAGGGGCCCCGCAATTTCTTCGCTAGCTTCCCACAGCGCCCTGGGATACACTTGATCAGGTCCCGGGGATTTATCTACCTTTGTGCGTTTTAAGACCTCTCGCACCTCCCATTCTGTGGACACGTATCAAGACATGACTATTTATTTCCTCGAGCTTCCGTGCCTTTCCCCGTGGTAAATACTGATGAGAAATATTTGTTTAGGATCTTCCCCCGTTTCCTGTGGCTCCACACAGACAACCTTGTTGCTCCTCTTCTCTCCCGAGTTATGCTTCTGCCCTTAATATACTTGAAGAATCTCTTTGAACTTGATGAAGTGGATTCAAAATTGGCACAGTTGTAGGAGACAGCAGGATGATGACAGAAGGCTGCTTCAGTGATTGGGAGTCCATGTCCAGTGGTGTAGCACAGGGATCCATGCTGGGTCCCCATTTATTTGCCATTTATGTGAACGACATAGTGTAGGGGTAGGATTAGAGTCACAGAGGTTTACAGCATGGAAACAGGCCCTTCAGCCCACCTTGTCCATGCCGCCCCTTTTTTAACCACTGAGCTAGTCCCAAATGCCCGCGTTTGGCCCATATCCCTCTATAACCATCGTACCCATGTAACTAACTTTTCAAAAGACAAAATTGTACCCGCCTCTACTACTACCTCTGCAGCTCGTTCCAGACACTCACCACCCTCTGTGTGAAAAATTGCCCCTCTGGACCCTTTTGCATCTCTCCCCTCTCACCCTAAACCTATGCCCTCTAGTTTTAGACTCCCCTATCTTTGGGAAAAGATATTGACTATCTCGCTGATCCATGCCCCTCATTATTTTATAGACCTCTATAAGATCACCCCTCAGCCTCCTACGCTCCAGAGAAAAAAGTCCCAGTCTCTCCAGCCTCTCCTTATAACTCAATCCATCAAGTCCCGGTAGCATCTTAGTAAATCTCTTCTACACTCTTTCTAGTTTAATAATATCCTTTCTATAGTAGGGTGACCAGAACTGTACACAGTATTCCAGGTGTGGCCTTAACAATGTCTTGTACAAGTTCAACAAGATGTCCCAACTCCTGTATTCAATGTTCTGACCAATGAAACCAAGCATGCCGAATGCCTTCTTCACCACTCTGTCCACCTGTGTTTCCACTTTCAAGGAGCTATGAACATGTACCCCGAGATCTCTTTGTTCTATAACTCTCCCCCAAAGCCTGAGCATGAACTGAGTAAGTCCCACCCTGGTTCGATTGACCAAAATGCATCACCTTGCATTTATGTAAATTAAGCTCCATCTGCCATTCGTCAGCCCACTGGCCCAATTGATCAAGATCCCCTTGCAATCGGAGATAACCTTCCTCACTGCCCACTATGCCACCAATCTTAGTGTCATCTCCAAACTTACTAACCATGCCTCCTAAATTCTCATCCAAATCATTAATATAAATGACTAATAACAGTGGACCCAGCACTGATCCCTGAGGCACACCGCTGGCCACAGGCCTCCAGTTTGAAAAACAAGTCTCTACAACCACCCTCTGGCTTATGTTAAGAAGCCAATTTTGTATTCATTTAGATACCTCACCCTGGATCCTGTAAGATTTAACCTTATGCAACAACCTACTATGTAGTGGTGCGTTGCTCAAGTCCATGTAGACAACATCAACTGCACTGCCCTCATCTACCTTCTTGGTTACCCCCTTCAAAAAACTCTACCAAATTTGTGAGGCATGATTTTCCACTCACAAAGCCACGCTGACTGTCCCTAATCAGTCCTTGCATCTCTAAATGCCTGTAGATCCTGTCTCTCAAAATCCCTTCCAACAACTTGCCCACCACAGATGTGAGGCTCACCGGCCTGTAGTTCCCAGGCTTTTCCCTGCAGCCCTTTTTTAAAACAACATTTGCCACCCTCCAATCTTCAGGCACCTCACCTGTGGCTGTCGATTAGTAAGTTTGCGGCTGACACAAAGATTGGCCAGGTGTTTAGTAGTGAGGCGGAGTGTCTTGGGCTGCAGGAAGATGTGGATGGAATGGTCAAATGGGCAGATAAGTGGTAGATGGAATTTAAGCCTGAAAAGTGAGAGGTGAGACACTTTGGAAGGAGTAGTTTGACAAGGAAGTATTCAATGAATGGTTGGACACAAGGAAGTTCTGTGTGGAACAAAGAGACCTTGGCGTGTTTGTCCACTAATCTCTGAAGGCGGAAGGGCATGTTAGTAGGGTGGTGAAAAAGGCATATGGCGCACTCGCCTTTATCAATCGAGGCGTAGATTCCAAAAGCAGGGAAGTCATGTTGGGAGTTGTATAGAACTTTGGTGAGGCCACAGCTGGAGCACTGTGTGCAGTTCTGGTCACCACATTATAGAAAGGATGTGATTGCACTGGAGGGGGTGCAGAGGAGATTCACCAGGATGCTGCCTGGGGTGGAACATTTACGAAGAGAGGTTGGATCGGCTTGGACTGTTTTCATTGGAGCAGAGAAGACTGAGGGGCGACCTGATCGAGGTGTACAAGACTAAGAGGGACATGGATAGGGAGCAGCTGTTCCCCTTAGTTGAAGGGTCAGTCACGAGGGGACAAAAGTTAAAAGTGAGGTTTGGCGGGGGGGGGGGGGGGGGGGGGGGGGGGGCGGATGTGGGAAAAACCTTTTTACCCAGAGGGTGGTGAGGGTCTGGAATGCGCTGCCTGGGAGAGTGGTGGAGGTGGGTTGCCTCTCATCCTTTAACAAGTATCTGGATAGGCACTTGGCACGTCAGAACATTCGGGGCTGTGGGCCAAGTGCTGGCAGATGGGATTAGGTGCGAGTTCAGGTGTTCCTAATGTGTCTGTGCAGACTGGATGGGCCGAAAGGCCTCTTCTGTGCTGTATGATTCTATGACCAGTTTATTCCTACTCTTTGTTTCCTGTCTGCCAACCAGTTTTCTATCCATTAACCCCCAATCCCGTGCGCTTCAATTTGACACGCAAATCTCTTGCATGGGACTTTGTCGCAAACCCTTCAGAAGTCCATATAAACCACATCCACCGGCTCCCTCTCGTCAACTCTGCTTACGGCATCCTCGGAGAATCCCAGTGGCGTTATAAAGTAAAGTTTGTTTATTTGTCACAAGTGAGGCTGAGATTAACACTGCAATGAAGTGACTGTGAAATTCCCCCTAGCCGCCACACTCCGGCGCCTGTTCGGGTCAATGCACCCTAACCAGCGCGTCTTTCAGAAAGTGAGAGGAAACCGGAGCAAACCCACGCAGACACGGGGAGAACGTGCAAACTCCGCACAGACTGTGACCCAAGCTGGGAATCGAACCCGGTTCCCTGGCGCTGTGAGGCAGCAGTGCTCAGCGCTGTGCAGCCCTTATCCAGTTTGTCGTGCGTGACTCCCCCATCGTAAATCCATGTTGACTCTGTCTGATTCTACCACTGTTTACCAAACACTCTGTTGTAAAAAAAAAAAATCTCTGATAATTGACTAGAATTTTCCAGACTATAGTCGTCAGGTTCACTGGTCCTGCCTTCTCTCTACCTCCCTTTTTAAATAGTGGGGTGACATTAGCTACACTCCCAATCTGTAGCAACTCTTCCAGATTCTGAAGAACAAAGAAAATTACAGCACAGGAACAGGCCCTTCGGCCCCTCCAAGCCTGCACTGACCATGCTGCCCCGATTGAGCTAAAACCCCCGATCCTTCTGGGGACCGTATCCCTCCATTCCCATCCTATTCATGTATTTGTCCAGACGCCCCTTAAAACTCACTACCGTATCTGCTTCCACTCCCTCCCCCGGCAGCGGGTTCAAGGCACCCACTACTCTCTATCTAAAAAATCTGCCTCGTACATCTCCTTTAAACCGTGCCCCTCGCACCTTAAACCTGTGCCCCCCTAGTAATTGACTCTTCCACCCTGGGGAAAAAGCTTCTGACTATCCACTCTGTCCATGCCCCTCATAATCTTGTAGACTTCTATCAGGTCGCCCCTCAACCTCCATCGTTCCAGTGAGAACAAACCAAGTTTCTCCAACCTCTCCTCACAGCTAATGCCCTCCATACCAGGCAACATCCTGGTAAATCTTTTCTGTACCCTCTCCAAAGCCTCCACATCCTCCTGGTAGTGTGGCGACCAGAATTGAACACTATATTCCAAGTGCGGCCTAACTAAGGTTCTATAAAGCTGCAACATGACTTGCCAATTTTTAAACTCAATGCCCCGGCCGATGAAGGCAAGCATGCCGTATGCCTTCTTGACTACCTTCTCCACCTGCGTTGCCACTTTCAGTGACCTGTGTACCTGTACACCCAGATCCCTCTGCCTATCAATACTCTTAAGCATTCTGCCATTGACTGTATATTTCCTATCTGTATTAGACCTTCCAAAATACATTACCTCACATTTGTCCGGATTAAACTCCATCTGCCATCTCTCCGCCCAAGTCCCCAACAGATCTGTATCCTGCTGTACCCTCTGATGGTCCTCATCGCTATCCGCAAATCCACCAACCTTTGTGTCATCCGCAAACTTAGTAACCAAACCACTTGCATTTTCCTCCAAATCATTTATATATGTTACAAACAATCTTAGAAGATGATCACCAATGCATCCACACTTTCTCGGGCCGCTTCCTTAACCACTCTGGGATGTAGATTATCAAGTCCTTGGGATTTATCCGCCTTCAATCCCATCAGTTTCACCAACACCATTTCTCTGCCAATGCTGATTTCCTTCAGTTCCTCCCCCTCACTAACCCTGTGTTCCCCAACAGTTCTGATATCTTATTTGTCCCCTTCTTAGAGAAGATGAAACCAAAGTATGTATTCAGTTTCTCAGCCATTTATTTGTTCCCCATTATCAATTTCCCTTCTTTCTGACTGTGAGGGACCTACATTTGTCTTCATCAATCATTTTAAATACCTGTAGAAACTTTATAGTCAGTTTTTATGTTCCCCTCGAGCTTACCATAAGACATAGGAGCAGAATGAGGCCACTCGGCCCATCGAGTCTGCTCTGCCATTCAATCACGGCTGATATTTTTCTCATCCCCATTCTCCTGCCTTTTCCCCATAACCCCTGATCCCCTTATTAATCAAGAACCTATCTATCTCTGTCTTAAAGACACTCAATGACCTGGCCTCCACAGCCTTCTGCGGCAAAGAGTTCCACAGATTCACCACTCTCTGGCTGAAGAAATTCCTCCTCATCTCTGTTTTAAAGTATCGTCCCTTTAGCCTGAGGTTGTGCCCTCTGGTTCTAGTTTTTCCTTCCAGTGGAAAAATCCTCTCCAAATCCACTCTATCCAGGCCTCGCAGTAACCTGTAAGTTTCACTAAGATCCCCCCCCCTCATCCTTCTAAACTCCGAGTACAGACCCAGAGTCTCAACCGTTCCTCATACGACAAGCTCTTCATTCCAGGGATCATTCTTGTGAACCTCCTCTGGACCCTTTCCAAGGCCAGCACATCCTTCCTTAGATATAGGGCCCAAAACTGCTCACAATACTCCAAATGGGGTCTGACCAGAGCCTTATACAGCCTCAGAAGTCCATCCTTGCTCTTGTATTCTAGCCCTCTCGGCATGAACGCTAACATTGCATTTGCCTTCCTAGCTGCCGACTGAACCTGCACGTTAACCTTAAGAGAATCTTGAACAAGGACTCCCAAGTCCCTTTGTGTTTCTGATTTCCTAAGCGTTTCCTAAGCCAAGAAGGTATTTTGAGAGACAGGATCTGCAGGCATTTAGAGATGCAAGGACTGATTAGGGACAGTCAGCATGGCTTTGTGAGTGGAAAATCATGTCTCACAAATTCGATTGAATTTTTTGAAGGGGTAACCAAGAAGGTAGATGAGGGCAGTGCAGTTGATGTTGTCTATCTGGACTTTAGCAAGGCCTTTGACAGGGTACCGCATGGTAGGTTGTTGCATAAGGTTAAATCTTACGGGATTCGGGGTCAGGTATCGAAATGGATACAAAATTGGCTTCTTTACGGAAGGTAGTTGTAGAGAGTTGTTTTTCAAACTGGAGGCCTGTGATCAGCGGCGTGCCTCAGGGATCAGTGCTGGGCCCACTGTTATTTATCATTTATATTAATGATTTGGATGAGAATATAGGAGGCATGGTTAGTAAGTTTGCAGATGACACCAAGATTGGTGGCATAGTGGACAGTGAAGAAAGTTATCTCCGATTGCAACGGGTTCTTGATCAATTGGGCCAGTGGGCTGACGAACGGCAGATGGAGTTGAGTTTAGAAAAATGCGAGGTGATGCATTTTGTTAGATTGAACCAGGGCAGGACTTACTCAGTTAATGGTAGTGTGTTGGGGAGAGTTGGGGAACAAAGAGATCTAGGGGTACAGGTTCATAGCTCCTTGAAAGTGGAGTCACAGGTGGACAGAGTGGTGAAGAAGGCATTCGGCATGCTTGGTTTCATTGGTCAGAACATTGAATACAGGAGTTGGGACGTCTTGTTGAAGTTGTAGAAGACATTGGTAAGGCCACACTTGGAATACTGTGTGCAATTCTGGTCACCCTATTATAGAAAGGATATTATTAAACTAGGAGTGCAGAAAAGATTTACTCGGATGCTACCGGGACTTGATGGATTGAGTTATAAGGAGGGGCTGGATAGACTGGGACTTTTTTCTCTGGAGCGTAGGAGGCTGAGGGGTGATCTTTGAGAGGTCTATAAAATAATGAGGGGTGTAGATCAGTCAGATAGTCAATATCTTTTCCCAAAGGTAGGGGAGTCGAAAACGAGAGGACATAGGTTTAAGGTGAGAGGGGAGAGATACAGAAGTGTCCAGAGGGGTAATTTTTTTTCAGAGGGTGGTGAGTGTCTGGAACGAGCTGCCAGAGGCAGTAGTCGAGGCGGGTACAATTTTGTCTTTTAAAAAGCATTTAGACAGTTACATGGGTACGATGGGTATAGAGGGATATGGACCAAATGTGGGCAATTGGGATTAGCTTAGGGATTTAAAAAAATAGGGCAGCATGGACAAGTTGGGCCGAAGGGCCTGTTTCCATGCTGTAAACATCTAAAACTCTATTTCCCCATTTTGAAAATAGTCTACGTCTCCATTCCTCCTTCCCAAGTGCATAACCTCACACTTTCCCACATTGTATTCCATCTGCCACTTCTTTGCCCACTCTCCTCACCTGTCCAAGTCCTTCTGCAGCCCCCCTGCTTCCTCAATACTACCCTGTCCCTCGTCTTCAATACTCTCTTTTCTGCTTCTTGACCAATCCCTTGGTGTTTCTTTGTTGAATACAAAATTGTTCCCAATCCTCAGGTCTGTTGTTTTCTTGTTGATTTCTACACTTCTTCCTTGGATCACATGCTATCTCTGATTTGCTTAAAACTATGGCTTGTCCACATTTCCCGCTTCACCTTTGTGTTAGACATCCGCAAGCATCCCAGGACAGGTACAGCACGGGGTTAGATACAGAGTCAAACTCCCTCTACACTGTCCCCCATCAAACACTCCCAGGACAGGTACAGCACGGGGTTAGATACAGAGTAAAGCTCCCTCTACACTGTCCCCATCAAACACTCCCAGGACAGGTACAGCACGGGGTTAGATACAGAGTAAAGCTCCCTCTACACTGTCCCCATCAAACACTCCCAGGACAGGTACAGCACGGGGTTAGATACAGAGTAAAGCTCCCTCTACACTGGCCCCCATCAAACACTCCCAGGACAGGGACAGCACAGGGTTAGATACAGAGTAAAGCTCCCTCGACACTGTCCCCATCAAACACTCCCAGGACAGGTACAGCACGGGGTTAGATACAGAGTAAAGCTCCCTCTACACTGTCCCCATCAAACACTCCCAGGACAGGTACAGCACGGGGTTAGATACAGAGTAAAGCTCCCTCTACACTGTCCCCATCAAACACTCCCAGGACAGGTACAGCACGGGGTTAGATACAGAGTAAAGCTCCCTCTACACTGTCCCCATCAAACACTCCCAGGACAGGTACAGCACGGGGTTAGATACAGAGTAAAGCTCCCTCTACACTGTCCCCATCAAACACTCCCAGGACAGGTACAGCACGGGGTGAGATACAGAGTAAAGCTCCCTCTACACTGTCCCCCATCAAACACTCCCAGGACAGGTACAGCACGGGGTTAGATACAGAGTAAAGCTCCCTCTACACTGTCCCCATCAAACACACCCAGGACAGGTACAGAACAGGGTTAGATACAGAGTAAAGCTCCCTCTGCACTGTCCCCATCAAACACTCCCAGGACAGGTACAGCACGGGGTTAGATAAAGAGTAAAGCTCCCTCTACACTGTCCCCCATCAAACACTCCCAGGACAGGTACAGCACGGGGTTAGATACAGAGTAAAGATCCCTCTACACTGTCCCCCATCAAACACTCCCAGGACAGGTACAGCACGGGGTTAGATACAGAGTAAAGCTCCCTCTACACTGTCCCCCATCAAACACTCCCAGGACAGGTACAGCACGGGGTTAGATACAGAGTAAAGCTCCCTCTACACTGTCCCCATCACACACTCCCAGGACAGCTACAGCACGGGGTTAGATACAGAGTAAAGCTCCCTCTGCACTGTCCCCCATCAAACACTCCCAGGACAGGTACAGCACGGGGTTAGATACAGAGTAAAGCTCCCTCTACACTGTCCCCCATCAAACACTCCCAGGACAGGTACAGCACAGGGTTAGATACAGAGTAAAGCTCCCTCTACACTGTCCCCCATCAAACACTCCCAGGACAGGTACAGCACGGGGTTAGATACAGAGTAAAGCTCCCTCTGCACTGTCCCCATCAAACACTCCCAGGACAGGTACAGCACGGGGTTAGATACAGAGTAAAGCTCCCTCTACACTGTCCCCCAGCAAACACTCCCAGGACAGGTACAGCACGGGGTTAGATACAGAGTAAAGC
This sequence comes from Mustelus asterias, assembly GCF_964213995.1. NCBI lineage: Eukaryota > Metazoa > Chordata > Chondrichthyes > Carcharhiniformes > Triakidae > Mustelus > Mustelus asterias. Next base: position 23,847 of record NW_027592894.1, read on the forward strand.
TCCATCTACACTGTCCCCATCAAACACTCCCAGGACAGGTACAGCACGGGGTTAGATACAGAGTAAAGCTCCCTCTACACTGTCCCCATCAAACACTCCCAGGACATGTACAGCACGGGGTTAGATACAGAGTAAAGCTTCCTCTACACTGTCCCCCATCAAACACTCCCAGGACAGGTACAGCACGGGGTTAGATACAGAGTAAAGCTCCCTCTACACTGTCCCCATCAAACACACCCAGGACAGGTACAGAACAGGGTTAGATACAGAGTAAAGCTCCCTCTACACTGTCCCCCATCAAACACTCCCAGGACAGGTACAGCACGGGGTTAGATACAGAGTAAAGCTCCCTCTACACTGTCCCCCATCAAACACTCCCAGGACAGGTACAGCACGGAGTTAGATACAGAGTAAAGCTCCCTCTACACTGTCCCCATCAAACACTCCCAGGACAGGTACAGCACGGGGTTAGATACAGAGTAAAGCTCCCTCTACACTGTCCCCCAGCAAACACTCCCAGGACAGGTACAGCACGGGGTTAGATACAGAGTAAAGCTCCATCTACACTGTCCCCATCAAACACTCCCAGGACAGGTACAGCACGGGGTTAGATACAGAGTAAAGCTCCCTCTACACTGTCCCCATCAAACACTCCCAGGACAGGTACAGCACGGGGTTAGATACAGAGTAAAGCTCCCTCTACACTGTCCCCCATCAAACACTCCCAGGACAGGTACAGCACGGAGTTAGTTACAGAGTAAAGCTCCCTCTAAACTGTCCCCCATCAAACACTCCCAGGACAGGTACAGCACGGGGTTAGATACAGAGTAAAGCTCCATCTGCACTGTCCCCATCAAACACTCCCAGGGCAGGTACAGCACGGGGTTAGATACAGAGTAAAGCTCCCTCTACACTGTCCCCATCAAACACTCGCAGGGCAGGTACAGCACGGGGTTAGATACAGAGTAAAGCTCCCTCTGCACTGTCCCCCATCAAACACTCCCAGGACATGGACAGCACGGGGTTAGATACAGAGTAAAGCTCCCTCTACACTGTCCCCCATCAAACACTCCCAGGACAGATACAGCACGGGGTTAGATACAGAGTAAAGCTCCCTCTACACTGTCCCCCATCAAACACTCCCAGGACAGGTACAGCACGGGGTTAGATACAGAGTAAAGATCCCTCTACACTGTCCCCCATCAAACACTCCCAGGACAGGTACAGCACGGGGTTAGATACAGAGTAAAGCTCCCTCTACACTGTCCCCCATCAAACACTCCCAGGACAGGTACAGCACGGGGTTAGATACAGAGTAAAGCTCCCTCTACACTGTCCCCATCAAACACTCCCAGGACAGCTACAGCACGGGGTTAGATACAGAGTAAAGCTCCCTCTGCACTGTCCCCCATCAAACACTCCCAGGACAGGTACCGCACGGGGTTAGATACAGAGTAAAGATCCCTCTGCACTGTCCCCCATCAAACACTCCCAGGACAGGTACAGCACGGGGTTAGATACAGAGTAAAGCTCCCTCTACACTGTCCCCATCAAACACTCCCAGGACAGGTACAGCACAGGGTTAGATACAGAGTAAAGCTCCCTCTACACTGTCCCCCATCAAACACTCCCAGGACAGGGACAGCACGGGGTTAGATACAGAGTAAAGCTCCCTCTGCACTGTCCCCATCAAACACTCCCAGGACAGGTACAGCACGGGGTTAGATACAGAGTAAAGCTCCCTCTACACTGTCCCCCAGCAAACACTCCCAGGACAGGTACAGCACGGGGTTAGATACAGAGTAAAGCTCCCTCTACACTGTCCCCCAGCAAACACTCCCAGGACAGGTACAGCACGGGGTTAGATACAGAGTAAAGCTCCCTCTACACTGTCCCCATCAAACACTCCCAGGACAGGTACAGCACGGGGTTAGATACAGAGTAAAGCTCCCTCTACACTGTCCCCCATCAAACACTCCCAGGACAGGTACAGCACGGAGTTAGATACAGAGTAAAGCTCCCTCTACACTGTCCCCATCAAACACTCCCAGGACAGGTACAGCACGGGGTTAGATACAGAGTAAAGCTCCCTCTACACTGTCCCCCAGCAAACACTCCCAGGACAGGTACAGCACGGGGTTAGATACAGAGTAAAGCTCCATCTACACTGTCCCCATCAAACACTCCCAGGACAGGTACAGCACGGGGTTAGATACAGAGTAAAGCTCCCTCTACACTGTCCCCATCAAACACTCCCAGGACAGGTACAGCACGGGGTTAGATACAGAGTAAAGCTTCCTCTACACTGTCCCCCATCAAACACTCCCAGGACAGGTACAGCACGGGGTTAGATACAGAGTAATGCTCCCTCTACACTGTCCCCATCAAACACACCCAGGACAGGTACAGAACAGGGTTAGATACAGAGTAAAGCTCCCTCTACACTGTCCCCATCAAACACTCCCAGGACAGGTACAGCACGGGGTTAGATACAGAGTAAAGCTCCCTCTACACTGTCCCCCATCAAACACTCCCAGGACAGATACAGCACGGGGTTAGATACAGAGTAAAGCTCCCTCTACACTGTCCCCCATCAAACACTCCCAGGACAGGTACAGCACGGGGTTAGATACAGAGTAAAGATCCCTCTACACTGTCCCCCATCAAACACTCCCAGGACAGGTACAGCACGGGGTTAGATACAGAGTAAAGCTCCCTCTACACTGTCCCCCATCAAACACTCCCAGGACAGGTACAGCACGGGGTTAGATACAGAGTAAAGCTCCCTCTACACTGTCCCCATCAAACACTCCCAGGACAGCTACAGCACGGGGTTAGATACAGAGTAAAGCTCCCTCTGCACTGTCCCCCATCAAACACTCCCAGGACAGGTACAGCACGGGGTTAGATACAGAGTAAAGCTCCCTCTACACTGTCCCCCATCAAACACTCCCAGGACAGGTACCGCACGGGGTTAGATACAGAGTAAAGATCCCTCTGCACTGTCCCCCATCAAACACTCCCAGGACAGGTACAGCACGGGGTTAGATACAGAGTAAAGCTCCCTCTACACTGTCCCCATCAAACACTCCCAGGACAGGTACAGCACGGAGTTAGATACAGAGTAAAGCTCCCTCTACACTGTCCCCATCAAACACTCCCAGGACAGGTACAGCACGGGGTTAGATACAGAGTAAAGCTCCCTCTACACTGTCCCCATCAAACACTCCCAGGACAGGTACAGCACGGAGTTCGATACAGAGTAAAGCTCCCTCTGCACTGTCCCCATCAAACACTCCCAGGACAGGTACAGCACGGGGTTAGATACAGAGTAAAGCTCCCTCTACACTGTCCCCATCAAACACTCCCAGGACAGGTACAGCACGGGGTTAGATACAGAGTAAAGCTCCCTCTACACTGTCCCCATCAAACACTCCCAGGGCAGGTACAGCACGGGGTTAGATACAGAGTAAAGCTCCCTCTACACTGTCCCCATCAAACACTCCCAGGACAGGTACAGCACGGGGTTAGATACAGAGTAAAACTCCCTCTACACTGTCCCCATCAAACACTCCCAGGACAGGTACAGCACGGGGTTAGACACAGAGTGAAGCTCCCTCTACACTGTCCCCCCATCAAACACTCCCAGGACAGGGACAGCACGGGGTTAGATACAGAGTAAAGCTCCCTCTACACTGTCCCCCATCAAACACTCCCAGGAGAGGTACAGCACGGGGTTAGATACAGAGTAAAGCTCCCTCTACACTGTCCCCATCAAACACTCCCAGGACAGATTCGGCTCTCTGCACTGTCTCACACACCTGTCTCTGTTCCTTTTCCAGGGGGATCCCAAGCGGATAACGCTGGTGCTCCAACAGCCGCCGGGGTCTAACCAGTCCGGCCAGCGACACGTGATGATGCGGACCCTCCCCGGCAAGATCCTGATCCAGGGGCAGCAGATCACGGCCCTGGCGCACGGGCAGGCTGGCAAGGGACTGCCAGGCCAGCCCGGCAAGGTGGTGACCATCCAGCTGCAGCTCCAGAACCCACAGCAGAAGCTGCAACCTTGCCAGATGATCCTGCAGCAGCCCGTGACAGTGGCGGCCGGACAGCAGCAGCAAACCCAGCAGCCGCTCCAGACCGTACCCGCCCAGGTGGTCACACAGGCCCAGGGGATCCGGCAGCAGCAGGGTCAACGGCTCACACTACCCCTACAGGTCACCCTACAGCAGGTAATCGGAGCGCAGTGCGGGCAGAGAGGAGAATATAGACATCGACAGCACATCCATTCATAGGGGATCTTAGCCAGAAAATTCCAGTCCGTAACCCGGGTATCTGTTACTGTATATAAACCACCCCGAACCCCTCGATTAGATTCCAGTCTGTAACTCACTCCCGGGTATCTGTTATTCTATATATAAACCACCCCGAACCCCTCGATTAGATTCCAGTCTGTAACTCACTCCCGGGTATCTGTTATTCTATATATAAACCACCCCGAACCCCTCGATTAGATTCCAGTCTGTAACTCACTCCCGGGTATCTGTTACTGTATATAAACCACCCCGAACCCCTCGATTAGATTCCAGTCTGTAACTCACTCCCGGGTATCTGTTATTCTATATATAAACCACCCCGAACCCCTCGATTAGATTCCAGTCTGTAACTCACTCCCGGGTATCTGTTATTCTATATATAAACCACCCCGAACACCTCGATTAGATTCCAGTCTGTAACTCACTCCCGGGTATCTGTTATTCTATATATATAAACCACCCCGAACCCCTCGATTAGATTCCAGTCTGTAACTCACTCCCGGGTATCTGTTATTCTCTATATAAACCACCCTGAACACCTCGATTAGATTCCAGTCTGTAATTCACTCCCGGGTATCTGTTATTCTATATATATAAACCACCCCGAACACCTCGATTAGATTCCAGTCTGTAATTCACTCCCGGGTATCTGTTATTCTATATATATAAACCACCCCGAACCCCTCGATTAGATTCCAGTCTGTAACTCACTCCCGGGTATCTGTTATTCTCTATATAAACCACCCTGAACACCTCGATTAGATTCCAGTCTGTAACTCACTCCCGGGTATCTGTTATTCTATCTATAAACCACCCCGAACCCCTCGGTTAGATTCCAGTCTGTAACTCACTCCCGGGTATCTGTTATTCTATATATAAACCACCCCGAACCCCTCGGTTAGATTCCAGTCTGTAACTCACTCCCGGGTAGCTGTTATTCTATATATAAACCACCCCGAACCCCTCGATTAGATTCCAGTCTGTAACTCACTCCCGGGTATCTGTTATTCTATATATAAACCACCCCGAACCCCTCGATTAGATTCCAGTCTGTAACTCACTCCCGGGTATCTGTTATTCTATATATAAACCACCCCGAACCCCTCGATTAGATTCCAGTCTGTAACTCACTCCCGGGTATCTGTTATTCTATATATAAACCACCCCGAACCCCTCGATTAGATTCCAGTCTGTAACTCACTCCCGGGTATCTGTTATTCTATATATAAACCACCCTGAACCCCTCGATTAGATTCCAGTCTGTAACTCACTCCCGGGTATCTGTTATTCTATATATAAACCACCCCGAACACCTCGATTAGATTCCAGTCTGTAACTCACTCCCGGGTATCTGTTATTCTATATATATAAACCACCCCGAACCCCTCGATTAGATTCCAGTCTGTAACTCACTCCCGGGTATCTGTTATTCTCTATATAAACCACCCTGAACACCTCGATTAGATTCCAGTCTGTAATTCACTCCCGGGTATCTGTTATTCTATATATATAAACCACCCCGAACACCTCGATTAGATTCCAGTCTGTAATTCACTCCCGGGTATCTGTTATTCTATATATATAAACCACCCCGAACCCCTCGATTAGATTCCAGTCTGTAACTCACTCCCGGGTATCTGTTATTCTCTATATAAACCACCCTGAACACCTCGATTAGATTCCAGTCTGTAACTCACTCCCGGGTATCTGTTATTCTATCTATAAACCACCCCGAACCCCTCGGTTAGATTCCAGTCTGTAACTCACTCCCGGGTATCTGTTATTCTATATATAAACCACCCCGAACCCCTCGGTTAGATTCCAGTCTGTAACTCACTCCCGGGTATCTGTTATTCTATATATAAACCACCCCGAACCCCTCGATTAGATTCCAGTCTGTAACTCACTCCCGGGTATCTGTTATTCTATATATAAACCACCCCGAACCCCTCGATTAGATTCCAGTCTGTAACTCACTCCCGGGTATCTGTTATTCTATATATAAACCACCCCGAACCCCTCGATTAGATTCCAGTCTGTAACTCACTCCCGGGTATCTGTTATTCTATATATAAACCACCCCGAACCCCTCGATTAGATTCCAGTCTGTAACTCACTCCCGGGTATCTGTTATTCTATATATAAACCACCCCGAACCCCTCGATTAGATTCCAGTCTGTAACTCACTCCCGGGTATCTGTTATTCTATATATAAACCACCCCGAACCCTCGATTAGATTCCAGTCTGTAACTCACTCCCGGGTATCTGTTATTCTATATAGAAACCACCCCGAACCCCTCGATTAGATTCCAGTCTGTAACTCGCTCCCGGGTATCTGTTACTCTATATATAAACCACCCCGAACACCTCGATTAGATTCCAGTCTGTAACTCACTCCCGGGTATCTGTTATTCTATATATAAACCATCCCGAACCCCTCGATTAGATTCCAGTCTGTAACTCACTCCCGGGTATCTGTTATTCTATATATAAACCACCCCGAACCCCTCGATTAGATTCCAGTCTGTGACTCACTCCCGGGGATCTGTTATTCTATATATAAACCACCCTGAACCCCTCGATTAGATTCCAGTCTGTAACTCACTCCCGGGGATCTGTTATATAAAGCACCCCGAACCCCTCGATTAGATTCCAGTCTGTAACTCACTCCCGGGTATCTGTTATTCTATATATAAACCACCCCGAACCCCTTGATTAGATTCCAGTCTGTAACTCACTCCCGGGTATCTGTTATTCTATATATAAACCACCCCAAACCCCTTCGATTAGATTTCAGTCTGTAATTTACTCCCGGGTATCTGTTATTCTATATCTAAACCACCCCGAACCCCTCGATTAGATTCCAGTCTGTAACTCACTCCCGGGGATCTGTTATTCTATATATAAACCACCCCGAACCCCTCGATTAGATTCCAGTCTGTAACTCCCTCCCGGGTATCTGTTATTCTGTATATAAACCACCCCGAACCCCTCGATTAGATTCCAGTCTGTAACTCACTCCCGGGTATCTGTTATTCTATATATAAACCACCCCGAGCCCCTCGATTAGATTCCAGTCTGTAACTCACTCCCGGGGATCTGTTATTCTATATATAAACCACCCCGAAACCCTCGATTAGATTCCAGTCTGTAACTCACTCCCGGGTATCTGTTATTCTATATATAAACCACCCCGAACCCCTCGATTAGATTCCAGTCTGTAACTCACTCCCGGGTATCTGTTATTCTGTATATAAACCACCCCGAACCCCTCGATTAGATTCCAGTCTGTAACTCACTCCCGGGTATCTGTTATTCTATATATAAACCACCCTGAACCCCTCGATTAGATTCCAGTCTGTAACTCACTCCCGGGGATCTGTTATTCTATATATAAACCACCCCGAAACCCTCGATTAGATTCCAGTCTGTAACTCACTCCCGGGTATCTGTTATTCTATATATAAACAACCCCGAACCCCTCGATTAGATTCCAGTCTGTAACTCACTCCCGGGTATCTGTTATTCTGTATATAAACCACCCCGAACCCCTCGATTAGATTCCAGTCTGTAACTCACTCCCGGGTATCTGTTATTCTATATATAAACCACCCTGAACCCCTCGATCAGATTCCAGTCTGTAACTCACTCCCGGGTATCTGTTATTCTATATATAAACCACCCCGAACCCCTCGATTAGATTCCAGTCTGTAACTCACTCCCGGGTATCTGTTATTCTATATATAAACCACCATGAACCCCTCGATGAGATTCCAGTCTGGGGCTCACTCCTGTCTCAATCTCTCGCTGTGTATTTGTCTGCAGCCAACACACACGCAGATTTCAGGCCCGACGCTCTCCGTGGTGACGGCGCAGGTCACCGGCGTGGCGAGCGACCAGCAGCGCAAGTTGGAGCACCAGAAGAAGCAGGAGAAAGCCAACCGCATCGTGGCGGAAGCCATCGCCCGGGCCAAGGCGCGGGGCGAGCAGAACATCCCACGCGTCCTGGCCCACAACGAGCTGACTGGCAAGACCTCGGGGGTGGAGGGTGAGGAGAAACGCAAGAAGAAGAAGGGCAGCTCCCGCCCCAAGGAGGGCGAAACCAAGAAGTCGCGCTCATCCTCCAAGTCTGGCTCCTCGTCCTCCAAAACCAAGGGCAAATCCAAACCCAGGTTAGTCCCGGCCGCAGAGTTGTCTTTACCTGACGCCCCCTCCTGGTTGCCGAACTGGGCTGTCCCGGAGTGTTGTGCATGCAGGGGGTCGTGGTTTCGCTGTTTGGTCCCTGCACCTCCCACAGAAGTGATGAATGGGAAGAGGAGGAGTGTGCATTTGGATTGGGGGTGGAGAAAGGGAGTGGGTTTGTGTCGTCACTCTGCCGCGTTCAGCCTCTGACTCTCCCATCGACGACCATCTCACAAATCCCCAAAATCTCCCATCGAAGACCCACCCGCTAATCCCCTAACTCTCCCATCGAAGACCCTCCCTCTAATCCCCTTACACTCCATCGAAGACCCTCCCTCTAATCCCCAAACTCACCCATCGAAGACCATCCCTCTAATCCCCTAACTCACCCATCGAAAACCATCCCTCTAATCCCCTAACTCACCCATCGAAAATCATCCCTCTAATCCCCTAACTCTCCCATCGAAGACCATCCCTCTAATCCCCTAACTCTCCATCAAAGACCATCCCTCTAATCCCCTAACTCTCCATCAAAGACCATCCCTCTAATCCCCTAACTCTCCATCAAAGACCATCCCTCTAATCCCCTAACTCTCCATCAAAGACCATCCCTCTAATCCCCTAACTTTCTCATCGAAGACCATATCTCTAATCCCCTAACTCTCCCATCGAAGACCATCCCTCTAATCCCCTAACTCTCCCATCGAAGACCCTCCCTCTAATCCCCTAACTCTCCCATCGAAGACCCTCCCTCTAATCCCCTAACTCTCCCATCGAAGACCATCCCTCTAATCCCCTAACTCTCCCATCGAAGATCCTCCCTCTAATCCCCTAACTCTCCCATCGAAGACCCTCCCTCTAATCCCCTAACTCTCCCATCGAAGACCATCCCTCTAATCCCCTAACTCTCCCATTGAAGACCATCCCTCTAATCCCCTAACTCTCCCATCGAAGACCCTCCCTCTAATCCCCTACCTCTCCCATCGAAGACCATCCCTCTAATCCCCTAACTCTCCTATCGAAGACCCTCCCTCTAATCCCCTACCTCTCCCATCGAAGACCATCCCTCTAATCCCCTAACTCTCCATCGAAGACCATCCCTCTAATCCCCTAACTCTCCATCGAAGACCCTCCCTCTAATCCCCTAACTCTCCCATCGAAGACCCTCCCTCTAATCCCCTAACTCTCCCATCGAAGACCCTCCCTCTAATCCCCTAACTCTCCCATCGAAGACCATCCCTCTAATCCCCTAACTCTCCATCGAAGACCATCCCTCTAATCCCCTAACTCTCCCATCGAAGACCCTCCCTCTAATCCCCTAACTCTCCCATCGAAGACCCTCCCTCTAAACCCCTAACTCTCCCATCGAAGACCCTCCCTCTAATCCCCTAACTCTCCCATCGAAGACCATCCCTCTAATCCCCTAACTCTCCATCGAAGACCATCCCTCTAATCCCCTAACTCTCCCATTGAAGACCATCCCTCTAATCCCCTAACTCTCCATCGAAGACCATCTCTCTAATCCCCTAACTCTCCCGTCGAAGACCGTCCCTCTAATCCCCTAACTCTCCCGTCAAAGACCGTCCCTCTAATCCCCTAACTCTCCCATTGAAGACCATCCCTCTAATCCCCTAACTCTCCCATCGAAGACCCTCCCTCTAATCTCCTAACTCTCCCATCGAAGACCATCCCTCTCATCCCCTAACTCTCCCATCGAAGACCCTCCCTCTAATCCCCTACCTCTCCCATCGAAGACCATCCCTCTAATCCCCTAACTCTCCCATTGAAGACCATCCCTCTAATCCCCTAACTCTCCCATCGAAGACCCTCCCTCTAATCCCCTACCTCTCCCATCGAAGACCATCCCTCTAATCCCCTAACTCTCCATCGAAGACCATCCCTCTAATCCCCTAACTCTCCATCGAAGACCCTCCCTCTAATCCCCTAACTCTCCCATCGAAGACCATCCCTCTAATCCCCTAACTCTCCCATCGAAGACCATCCCTCTAATCCCCTAACTCTCCCATCGAAGACCATCCCTCTAATCCCCTAACTCTCCCATCGAAGACCATCCCTCTAATGCCCTAACTCTCCCATCGAAGACCATCCCTCTCATCCCCTAACTCTCCCATCGAAGACCATCCCTCTAATCCCCTAACTCTCCCATTGAAGACCATCCCTCTAATCCCCTAACTCTCCCATCGAAGACCCTCCCTCTAATCCCCTACCTCTCCCATCGAAGACCATCCCTCTAATCCCCTAACTCTCCATCGAAGACCCTCCCTCTAATCCCCTAACTCTCCCATCGAAGACCATCCCTCTAATCCCCTAACTCTCCCATTGAAGACCATCCCTCTAATCCCCTAACTCTCCCATCGAAGACCCTCCCTCTAATCCCCTACCTCTCCCATCGAAGACCATCCCTCTAATCCCCTAACTCTCCATCGAAGACCCTCCCTCTAATCCCCTAACTCTCCCATCGAAGACCATCCCTCTAATCCCCTAACTCTCCCATCGAAGACCATCCCTCTAATCCCCTAACTCTCCATCGAAGACCATCCCTCTAATCCCCTAACTCTCCATCGAAGACCCTCCCTCTAATCCCCTAACTCTCCCATCGAAGACCATCCCTCTAATCCCCTAACTCTCCCATTGAAGACCATCCCTCTAATCCCCTAACTCTCCCATCGAAGACCCTCCCTCTAATCCCCTACCTCTCCCATCGAAGACCATCCCTCTAATCCCCTAACTCTCCATCGAAGACCCTCCCTCTAATCCCCTAACTCTCCCATCGAAGACCATCCCTCTAATCCCCTAACTCTCCCATCGAAGACCATCCCTCTAATCCCCTAACTCTCCATCGAAGACCATCCCTCTAATCCCCTAACTCTCCCATCGAAGACCCCCCCTCTAATCCCTAACTCTCCATCGAAGACCCTCCCTCTAATCCTCTATCTCTCCCATCGAAGACCATCCCTCTAATCCCCTACCTCTCCCATCGAAGACCATCCCTCTAATCCCCTAACTCTCCCATTGAAGACCATCCCTCTAATCCCCTAACTCTCCCATCGAAGACCATCCCTCTAATCCCCTAACTCTCCATCGAAGACCATCCCTCTAATCCCCTAACTCTCCATCGAAGACCCTCCCTCTAATCCCCTAACTCTCCCATCGAAGACCATCTCTCTAATCCCCTAACTCTCCCATCGAAGACCATCCCTCTAATCCTCTAACTCTCCATCGAAGACCATCTCTCTAATCCCCTAACTCTCCCATCGAAGACCCTCCCTCTAATCCCCTAACTCTCCCATCGAAGACCATCCCTCTAATCCCCTAACTCTCCCGTCGAAGACCCTCCCTCTAATCCCCTAACTCTCCCATCGAAGACCCTCCCTCTAATCCCCTAACTCTCCATCGAAGACCATCCCTCTAATCCCCTAACTCTCCATCGAAGACCATCCCTCTAATCCCCTAACTCTCCCATCGAAGACCATGTCTCTAATCTCCTAACTCTCCATCGAAGACCCTCCCTCTAATCACCTAACTCTCCCATTGAAGACCATCCCTCTAGTCCCCTAACTCTCCATCGAAGACCATCCCTCTAGTCCCCTAACTCTCCATCGAAGACCATCCCTCTAATCCCCTAACTCTCCCATCGAAGACCATCCCTCTAATCCCCTAACTCTCCATCGAAGACCATCCCTCTAATCCCCTAACTCTCCCATCGAAGACCATCCCTCTAATCCCCTAACTCTCCCATCGAAGACCCTCCCTCTAATCCCCTAACTCTCCCATCGAAGACCCTCCCTCTAATCCCCTAACTCTCCCATCGAAGACCATCTCTCTAATCCCCTAACTCTCCCATCGAAGACCATCCCTCTAATCCCCTAACTTTCTCATCGAAGACCATATCTCTCATCCCCTAACTCTCCATCGAAGACCATCCCTCTAATCCCCTAACTCTCCCATCGAAGACCAACCCTCTAATCCCCTAACTCTCCCATCGAAGACCATCCCTCGAATCCCCTAACTCTCCCATCGAAGACCCTCCCTCTAATCCCCTACCTCTCCCATCGAAGACCCTCCCTCTAATCCCCTAACTCTCCATCGAAGACCATCCCTCTAATCCCCTAACTCTCCCATCGAAGACCCTCCCTCTAATCCACGCCTCCACTCGTTGAGGTGTGTCAGGCTCAGAATCTGACAGGCCCTCCACTGGCCGTGAGTTGCTTTGTCTCCCGGCTCCTCCACTGGCCGTGAGTTGCTTTGTCTCCCGGCTCCTCCACTGGCCGTGAGTTGCTTTGTCTCCCGGCTCCTCCACTGGCCGTGAGTTGCTTTGTCTCCCGGCTCCTCCACTGGCCGTGAGTTGCTTTGTCTCCCGGCTCCTCCACTGGCCGTGAGTTGCTTTGTCTCCCGGCTCCTCCACTGGCCGTGAGTTGCTTTGTCTCCTGGCTCCTCGTGGCCTGAGCGGTTGGGGAAGGGGGGATTCCAAAACCCCCCCAGGTCCAGGTGGGACCTCGTGCTGCACGGAACCTAACCCTTGACAGTCGCGGCAGGGTGCGCGCGGGTTAGCTCGGGAGATGGGCGTAGAACGAGGAGAGCTTTCACTCAATTGTCCGCCTGTCCCGCTCAGCACCATCACGCCGGTCATTGGGAAGAAGAGGAAGAAGATGGGATCGTCGGAGGAAAATTCTGATGCTGAGCGTTCCCCGGCGCAGTCCTCCAAGGATGATGATGAAAGTGCCACTCAGGTGGGTGTGAAGGTGGGAGCAGTGACGTCCCTCAATTAGATTCCAGCTCATCAGTGCTGGGTCCACTGTTATTTGTCATTTATATTAATGATTTGGATGAGAATATAGGGGGCATGGTTAGTAAGTTTGCAGATGACACCAAGATTGGTGGCATAGTGGACAGTGAAGAAGGTTATCTTGGATTGCAACGGGATCTTGATCAATTGGGCCAGTGGGCTGACGAATGGCAGATGGAGTTTAATTTAGACCAATGCGAGGTGATGCATTTTGGTAGATTGAACCAGGGCAGGACTTACTCAGTTAATGGTCGGGCGTTGGGGAGAGTTACAGAACAAAGAGATCTCGGGGTACATGTTCATAGCTCCTTGAAAGTGGAGTCACAGGTGGGCAGAGCGGTGAAGAAGGCATTCGGCATGCTTGGTTTCATCGGTCAGAACATTGAATACAGGAGTTGGGACGTCTTGTTGAAGTTGTACAAGATATTGGTAAGGCCACACTTGGAATAATGTGTACGGTTCTGGTCACCCGATTATAGAAAGGATCTTATTAAACCAGAGAGAATGCTGAAAAGATTTACTAGGATGCTACCGGGACTTGATGGTTTGAGTTATAAGGAGAGGCTGGATAGACATAGAACAGTACAGCACAGAACAGGCCCTTCGGCCCACGATGTTGTGCCGAGCTTTATCTGAAACCAAGATCAAGCTATAATACTCCCTATCATCCTGGTGTGCTCCATGTGCCTATCCAATAACCGCTTAAATGTTCCTAAAGTGTCTGACTCCACTATCACTGCAGGCAGTCCATTCCACACCCCAACCACAGGGTTGGGGTGTGGAACTGGGACTTTTTTCTCTGGAGCGTAGGAGGCTGAGGGGTGATCTTATAGAGGTCTATAAAATAATGAGGGGCACAGATCAGCTAGATAGTCAATATCTTTTCCCAAAGGTAGGGGAATCTAAAACTAGAGGGCACAGGTTTGAGGGGAGAGATACAAAAGGGTCCAGAGGGGCAATTTTGTTCACACAGAGGGTGGTGAGTGTCTGGAACGAGCTGCCAGAGGTAGTAGTAAAGACGGGTCCAATTTTGTCTTTTAAAAAGCCTTTAGACAGTTACATGGGTACGACGGGTATAGAGGGATATGGGCCAAACGCGGGCAATTGGGACTAGCTTACGGGTTTTTTTTAAAAATGGCGGCATGGACAAGTTGGGTCGAAGGGCCTGTTTCCATGCTGTAAACCTCTCTGACTCTGTCACGCTCGCGTGCACCCTCCTCCAGTGCTGGACCTTTCATCTTTGTTTCAGAAGAGGCGTTCCAATAGACAGGTGAAGAGGAAGAAATACACGGAGGATCTGGACCTGAAGATCACGGACGATGAAGATGAAGAGGTGGATGTTACGGGCCCCGTCAAAATCCCAGCCATTGTCGACGTGGACGCCAGCCTGCAGACCATGCAGCTCTTTGTGGTGAGTGTGGTCAGGCCTCCTGAGAGGTGGGCTTCCTGGTGGTCTACCCTCTTCAAAGAGGGGTTTAACATGTCAGAGATTCAAAGGTGAGGTGCACAGACTGGAACGATGCACGGCTGGTCAGTTGGTGCTCGCCCCCAAGTTTGATTTGATTTATTATTGTCATGTTAACATACAGTGAAAAGTATTGTTTCTTGCGCGCGATACAGACCAAGCATACCATTCATAGAGAAGGAAAGGAGAGGGTGCAGAATGTCGTTTTACAGTCATAGCTAGGGTGTAGAGAAAGATCAACTTAGTGCGAGGTCGGTCCATTCAAAAGTCTTGACAGCAACAGGGAAGAAACTGTCCTTGCGTCATTTGGTACGTGACTTCAGACTTTTGTATCTTTTTCCCGACGGAAGAAGGTGGAAGAGAGAATGTCCGGGGTGCGTGGGGGGGGGTCCTTAATTATGCTGCTGCTTTCCCCCGAGGCAGCGGGAAGTGTAGACAGAGTCAATGGATGGGAGGCTGGTTTGCGTGATGGATTGGGCTACATTCACGACCCTTTTGTAGTTCCTTGCGGTCTTGGGCAGAGCAGGAGCCATACCAAGCTGTGATACAACCAGAAAGAATGCTTTCTATGGAGCATCTGTAAAAGTTGGTGAGAATCGTAGCTGACATGTCAAATTTCCTTCGTCTTCTGAGAAAGTAGAGGCGTTGGTGGGGCTTTCTTAACTATAGTGTCGGCATGGGGGGGGACCAGGACAGGTTGTTGGTGATCTGGACACCCAAAAACTGACCAGAAGTGACTAACCAGACCAACCCAGCCCTGCACTGCTCACATCCCACCCCAGAGGGAGTGTAATTCTTCCTTCCATGGCCCCACACATCCGGGGGTGGCACAGCGGATTAGCAAGGCTGCAGCGCCAGGAACCTGATTTCGACCCAGTTTGGGTCACTGTCTGTGTGGACTCTGCACATTCTCCTCGTCTCTGCGTGAGTTTCCTCCGGGTGCTCCGGTTTCCTCCCACACTCCAAAGATGTGTAGGTTTGGCTGTGATAAATTGCCCCATAGTGTCCAAAGATGTGCAGGTTAGGTGGATTGGCCATGCTAAATTGTCCCCTTAGTGTCAAGGGGACTAGCAGGGCAAATACGTGGGGTTATTGGGATAGAATATTGGTAATTGGAATTGCATCTTAAGGCCTGTCTCCACCCTTTTTTACAGGAAAATCCCAGCGAAGAGGATGCCGCGATCGTGGATAAGGTACTGTCGTTCAGACTGACTAAGAAAGAGGTAGGTGTGTCTCATCTCCAAGGGTCTTGAGGTTGGGAGGGGGTTTGGGGGGGGGGGGGGGGGCGGAGCGGGGAAGGCGCATTTTGGAGCAAGGTGGCTGAGGTGGATAGGTGGAGGCCATTCACCCCACCACTCCCGTGCTGCTTGTGGTACAGCTCTCCGTTAAGTCCCACTCCTGTTTTCCATTATACAAAGGTAATTGTTTAAATGGTAAAAAAATTGCAGCATGCTGCTGTGCAGAGGGACCTGGGTGTCCTTGTGCAGGAATCTCAAGGAGTTGGTTTGCAGGTGCAGCAGGGAATTAAGAAGGCAAATGGAATTTTGTCCTTCATTGCGAGAGGGATGGAGTTTAAAAACAGCGAGGTTATGTTGCAGCTGTATAAGGTGCTGGTGAGGCCACACCTGGAGTACTGTGTACAGTTTTGGTCTCCTTACTTGAGAAAGGATATACTGGCACTGGAGGGGGTGCAGAGGAGATTCACTAGGTTGATTCCGGAGTTGAGAGGGTTGGCTTATGAGGAGAGATTGAGTAGACTGGGACTATACTCATTGGAATTCGGAAGAATGAGGGGGGGAGATCTTATAGAAACATATCGGATTATGAAGGGAATAGATAAGATAGAAGCAGGGAAGTTGTTTCCACTGGCGGGTGAAACTAGAACTAGGGGGCATAGCCTCAAAATAAGGGGGAGCAGATTTCGGACTGAGTTGAGGAGGAACTTCTTCACACAAAGGGTTGTGAATCTGTGGAATTCCCTGCCCAGTTGAGGCTCCCTCATTGAATGTTTTTAAGGCAAGGATAGATAGATTTTTGAACGGTAAAGGAATTGAGGGTTATGGTGAGCGGGCGGGTAAGTGGAGCTGAGTCCACAAAAAGATCAGCCATGATCTAACGGCATTGTGGGTCAACCCACAGCACATGGACTGCAGCGATTCAAGATGGCGGCTCACCACCACCTTCTCCAGGGCAACTAGGGATGGGCAATAAATTCTGACCCAGCCAGCGACGTCATGTCCCAAGAATGAATTTTTTAAAAATTAAAAAGTCACTCTGCACTGGCTAGAGGAGTGATAAAGATTCAATCCCTCCACCACCGATGCGCAGCGACAGCCGTGTGTACCATCTACCAGATGCACCACAGCGACTCGCCGAGGCTCCTTCAACAGCACCTTCCAAACCCGCAACAAAGAACAGCAAAGAAAATTCCAGCACAGGAACAGGCCCTTCGGCCCTCCGAGTCTGCACCCACCATGTTGCCCCCGACTGAACTAAAACCCCCTACCCTTCCGGGGACCATATCCCTCTATTCCCACCTCGAAGGACAGGGGGGGGGGGCAGCAGATACCTGGGGGACCACCACCACCTGGAGATTCCCCCTCCGAGTCACTCTCCATCCCCGACTTGGAAATATATCGGCCGTTCCTTCGCTGTGGCTGGGGCCGAAACCCCGGAACTCCCTCCCGAACATCACTGTGGGCGGACCTGCACCACGCGGGTCTGCGGCGGGTTCAAGATGGCGGCTCACCTACCACCTTCTCAAGGGGGCAATTAGGGAACGGGTGATAAATACTGGGCCCAGCCAGCGACGCCCACATCCCGTGAATCGAGTGGCATTAACAAGCCGGCATCTCCTCAGCCTGGCCTTGCTGGCGATGGAGTGAGCTGGGGAGGGCTGGCGATGCAGTGAGCTGGGGAGGGCTGGGCGATGGAGTGAGCTGGGGAGGGCTGGGCGATGGAGTGAGCTGGGGAGGGCTGGGCGATGGAGTGAGCTGGGGAGGGCTGGGCGATGGAGTGAGCTGGGGAGGGCTGGCGATGGAGTGAGCTGGGGAGGGCTGGGCGATGGAGTGAGCTGGGGAGGGCTGGCGATGGAGTGAGCTGGGGAGGGCTGGCGATGGAGTGAGCTGGGGGGGGCTGGCGATGGAGTGAGCTGGGGAGGGCTGGGCGATGGAGTGAGCTGGGGAGGGCTGGGCGATGGAGTGAGCTGGGGAGGGCTGGCGATGGAGTGAGCTGGGGAGGGCTGGCGATGGAGTGAGCTGGGGAGGGCTGGCGATGGAGTGAGCTGGGGAGGGCTGGCGATGGAGTGAGCTGGGGAGGGCTGGCGATGGAGTGAGCTGGGGAGGGCTGGCGATGGAGTGAGCTGGGGAGGGCTGGCGATGGAGTGAGCTGGGGAGGGCTGGCGATGGAGTGAGCTGGGGAGGGCTGGGCGATGGAGTGAGCTGGGGAGGGCTGGCGATGGAGTGAGCTGGGGAGGGCTGGCGATGGAGTGAGCTGGGGAGAGCTGGCGATGGAGTGGGCTGGGCGATGGAGTGAGCTGGGGAGGGCTGGGCGATGGAGTGAGCTGGGGAGGGCTGGCGATGGAGTGAGCTGGGGAGGGCTGGCGATGGAGTGAGCTGGGGAGGGCTGGCGATGGAGTGAGCTGGGGAGGGCTGGGCGATGGAGTGAGCTGGGGAGGGCTGGCGATGGAGTGAGCTGGGGAGGGCTGGCGATGGAGTGAGCTGGGGAGGGCTGGGCGATGGAGTGAGCTGGGGAGGGCTGGCGATGGAGTGAGCTGGGGAGGGCTGGCGATGCAGTGAGCTGGGGAGGGCTGGCGATGGAGTGAGCTGGGGAGGGCTGCGCTGGTTATTCTGCTGCATTGTCAGCCTCCTCTGCTTCCAGACCATCAAAATTAATCATCCATCGCAGGATCGGGTCGTTTGAAGCTCGGTTGTATATTTTTAACTTTCTGTCTGTGGGGAAGGAGTTTCCGATGTTACCGGACGGTCTGTATCGACCATCCTCCCCCTCCCTGCTCCTGTCTCAGTCTCCCCTTCACTCCTGGTCACAGGCGACTGCACTGTTGTCTCTAACCCTGTTTAACTCTCTGTCCCACAGATGTACCCCGGGCAGTACATGGATGTGGAGGAGTTCTATGTCAAATACAAAAACTAGTAAGACACACTCAGCTCGCGCTCTCTCTCTCTCTGTTTCTCTCTCTCTGTCTCTGTCTCTCTCCCTCTCCTCCTCCTCACTCTCTCCCTCTCTCTCTCTCTGTCTCTCTCTCTGTTCTTCTCTTCTCTCTCCTCTCTCTCTCTCTCAATCTCCCTCTCCTCCTCTCTCTCTCTCTCCCTCTCCTCCTCCTCACTCTCTCCCTCTCTCACTCTCTCCCTCTCCCCCTCCTCCTCCTCCTCCTCCTCTCTCCTCTCTCTCTCTCTCCTCTCTCTCCTCCCTCTCCCTCTCCCTCTCCTCCTCTCTCTCTCTCTCCTCTCTCTGCTCCTCTCTCTCTCCCTCTCCTCCTCTCTCTCTCTCTCTCTC